>NW_004798351.1:138159-139448 GCF_000002075.1 Aplysia californica
CCCTAACACACACCAACACACACACACACACACACACACACACACACACACACACACACACACATATATATACATGCACACGCACATACACACACATACACTCACAAATACGTACACTCACAAACATACACAAACAAATACACGCACGTCAACGAAACTTTCACAACACACACACGCACATTCACAAAAATAAACGCATGTGTTGCTTTTTACAATTTATTTAGTGAAATAGAAACCCACAACATTTAGCAAGTATCTACGTGAGAATGTTGCTGTGCATACAAAAACGTGGTGCTCTTTTTAAACATCCCTGGCGGTAATACTGCTTATTGTTTCAAGACATTTCTGCCCGTCGGTCTCACGCCCTCAAGGTGGTTAGAGCACACCTCTCTCTCTCTCTCTCTCTCTCTCTCTCTCTCTCTCTCTCTCTCTCTCTCCCCACACACACACACACACACATACAATTGGTCGCTTTTAAGGACAAACGGGCTAACCCGGATTTCGGGGATTTTCAGAAATCTTGACCTACACCAAACATGGACATTGTCCTACCTTTAGGAGAAGTTTGGTTTTATTCGTGTCTATATTTGTTTGGTTATACAGAAAACTCTCCTTGTCTTTTTAAAGAAACTGAATAAGGGGCAACAACTTTACCTTTAATTATCTCAGAATAGCATTTTTCGGGATAGCCCCATTGTGCTTAAAAGCAACCAATTTTCCCCAGTGTTTCCTCTCACATCGAGCAAACAGACTTTCTTTGAATGAAGACGAACTGATGAGAGCAACACAAAACATTAACAAATTATATTAAAGTGTGCTGGTAGTCTCTTTACCTCCGCTCTCACATATCTTCATCTCTCTCTCTTTCTGTTTCACTCTCTGTTTCTTTGTTTGTCTCTTTCTCTCCCTCTCTATCGTTTACTCTGTCTCTCTGTGTGTCTCTGTCTCGCCCTCACCTTCTTCCCACTCTTGCTTTCTCCATTCTCTCTCTCTCAAATTGTCAGCCTTTCCATCCCCCCTCTCTCTCTCTCTCTCTCTCTCTCTCTCTCTCTCTCTCTCTCTCTCTCTCTCTCTCTTTCTTTCTCTTTCTCTTTTCCCCATCCCCTTCCGCACGGACAAAATAAACGTTTTTCATTTCCAGCGTAAATCGTCTTCAAAACACACGCATGCACATACATCCAAACACACACCCACCAACCCGCCCACCCGCCTACCCCTCACTCCCCCCTAACACACACCAACACACACACACACACACACACACACACACACACACACACACACACATG
>NW_004798351.1:141155-143502 GCF_000002075.1 Aplysia californica
TGGGGGAATAGAAAAAAGGTGAGGGCGGGAGAGAGACACACACACACACACACACACACACACACACACACACACACACAAACACATACACACGGAGACAGACAGATAGACAGACAGACAAACCGACAAAAAAGAGAGACAGACAGGCAAAGAGACAGAAACTGTGAGAGAAGGGATAGGAAGAGGAATAGATAGACAGACAAAAAGAGAGAGAAGAGAGAAACAGAGCCATAGGGGAAGGAGGGAGAGACAGAGAAGGTCGTTGACAAGGGCTTACGGTGATTGAGTATACAACACTAGGCCTTGTGGTGTGTGTCTCTCTGCTTACACTGGCCAAAGAGGAAGGAGACACTGCTAGAGGCTCTATGGAGTATCCCCTCAACAGGTACATGTAGTTCAGTTTCGCAAGCGTTGTTTGATAGACCGACTGTGTTTCTGAGTGACACGAAAAGGAAATGTGACACACTTAGGATAAATGAGTGGACGGACAGACGGACCGAAAGACCGAAAGACTTCGGACGAACGGACGGACAGACAGGAACAGGGAGTGTTGTGGAAAGAATAGTCAGAGGGCACACGGGTAAGGTATTGTAATATTATGTACTATCTTTGTATATAGTATTTTAGGCCTCAGAGAAGCCTTGTTGTTTTATGTTATTTGTCTCAGTAAATTTGGAAATGTAAGGTAATGCAGTTGAGTACTTGTTATTCTGTGATTTTAGGCCTTTTAGTCGCAGAATGGGGTGTAAAATGAAATGAAATGGTATAGGTTTAATGCCCCTATCAACTCTACTAGGTTGAACGAGGTGCGACTGGTGCTAAAAGTACAATCGAAATTGTCCAAGATAGCCACTCACTGTCGAAGTGAAAAGTGCTTATTCTTAAACAGGTGGACGTCCAGAACATGTTCATTATAATTTCTTTAAAAAATATCAAACGGTGTTTGGTGGGGTGAATGCTTTGTACATGTGGCCGTTAGAACAAGTAAGACTGTACTTCAAGAAACATGAACGAATTTTTAAAGTGTACGAAATGGTGACACACAAAGCATTTCAGTATGAATGTCTTGTATTTCATTTTTATGAACGGACGAAGCCGGTCTCGAGTAAGTTAATAATTATATCTCCATCGACATGCTACCCTTATTTTTTTCCCTTGTCATGAACCACAACTCAACAACAAAGTCAGAGGGTGGTTGGTGAGTCGTCCCACTTCTTTTCTTTTCCTCTTGTTGTTTCTGTCCGTCTTGCCCCCCCCCCCCCCCAGCGCTATAATAAAGTTAATGTGTTGATGTGCTTCTCTTTACTCAAACGAACAACAAAAGTTATCCCGCAATTCCACGGTAACTACCAACGTTAATGGAGTTATGGTTAGGCTCCTCTGTATTAATATATTGTAAGAAGAAGATGTAAGATTCTGGAGTCAAGATGAAAATATCATTTTCATCGTGTGTCTACGTCCTTTTGGAAAAGTATGTACTCGTAATTGTTTATGACCCCAGCGAAACTATTTATATAATATTGGTGGGTGGTTGGCGGATGCTCTGGTGTGGTTTGCTCCTTTTTTTTCTTTCCACCGCTACACCACAGACACCGGGGAATGTTATATTCCCACCTAAAACCTCTACTAAAACGAAAACGCAGCTGATCAATCAATCAACCAATTAATCCATCAATGTTTTCCCACGTCTTCTGTGAATTTGAATATCGTGCTTCGTTTTTACGAGTACAAAAGAGCTTGTATCGGTGTATTGTATGTGGAGTAGCCGTTAGGCGCTTCGAAGTAGTACGGAGAAGACCCGATGAGTTCCAATCCCCTGAGGGGAGAACTTTTATCGAGTACCTTGGTCTTTCCTGTTGGGGCGTTGCATTCTTCTCAGTCCAAGTGGGCCCTGAAAAGCAGGGTCGAGACAGCCTGTCTCATAAATGATCTATTTTGTGAGGGATTGTATAGCGGACAAACAAATAACAATTAAAAAGTCAAATCATGCCCTTGCTTGAGCAGGGAGTCTCATTCCTCAGCGGAAGTGCGGAATTCGTAACAAACCGCCCGACTGCTTGCTACAACTGAACACACTTTCTTTTTTTAGTTACCGACCTCCTCCTGCCCCCAAAGGAATGATTTTTCTTCCGCACAGTGTCATGTCATGTGCAGGGATAAATGTGTATGCGGCAGGAGGAACAGGTGTGAAATAGCATTCCGGAACAATTGCTCAGGTGAAGATAAATACACTTGATAGCCCCCGCCCCTCCACCTCTTTCACACTGGTACTAACACGTATACACGCAAATACAGTCCTGCATGCACACATACACACTCATACACAGATTCACTGCCCCCCCCCCTT
>NW_004798351.1:144869-152945 GCF_000002075.1 Aplysia californica
GAGAATTTAGCAAAGGCAGAGTCCAGGGAAAAACATCAATTAAATTCGTGTGGTGCAGATGAGTAAAGAGAGACCAAAACAATCTCTCTATTGCGACTATCATTGCACATCACTTCGCCTAATAGCCTACATGTTCTGGTAGATTTAACTACCTATAAATAGATGGAAGTTTGACCCGTGTCAAAGGTTGGGGGTGGCTGACGATTCGGGGGGTGGCTGCGGGTTGACGAAAGGGAAAAGCGCGACGGAGATACTCGATCAAATTTCTCCCCGCACGAGAATCGAACTCATATCTTCTGCGTGTGTCGGCACATCGCTTTTGCCAATCTTTTTAAAGCCAACGCACACCTTTGCCATCTTTGAACATTTTCGCACCGCCCACCCCTATTTCAAAGGGGGGCATTAATATAATACCAGTCACTACCCAGGTTATTCCCAAACGGTACCAAAATGACCCGGTAGCCTTCTAGTGGACAATATCGCCTTGGTTGCCAAGTACTAATTCAGATGGCTGTGCGAGTCCCGTGGCTCTCTGTCCTTTTTACATGGTCAAATCGTAGATATGATGAAGTTTGCTTGTTCAGGAGGCTCCGCTTCTTTAAAATTAAATGATCGTACAGTTTTGATTCATTGAAGACGTGGATTTTAAATACTTGGAGACGCGCTGTTTACTTTTAAAAAGACGCCTAGCCTTGTTATTTCCTTCACCCGAAACTTTAAAAAATTGAAAACAAACACAAAAAAACAACAACAAACAAACAAACACCCTCTTAAAAAAAACCCAAAATACTGGTAACAGCATGCATACTATGAATTATTCGATTCTCAATAAAATTTGTATAACTTGTTTCATCAATGTGATGCAACGTTGCCTTTGGTCATATTCTGGTCGGACTTGAGTGTCCACCACGTCCTTAAAAAGTTAAAAGCGGTGATAAACCAAAACTATACCAGACTCCATCTCGTTAAAGCGTGTCCACGGCGAGTGAAATAAAACTGAAGGTGTTTTACGCCCTCATTCACACAATCTAGGAGATGGACTCCTTCGACGCTGACTGTTACAGCCAACCCAATCTGAGAGGGATACAGCGTCCCTGCAGAAAGACAGAGACTTTAAAAACTGTCCGCACGGGAATCAAACCGTCTGCTACACTAGAGACACCGGTGAGCCCTCGGTGTACGAGAGGGCAAAGGGCAACGGGTAATGTGTGCCCAGGCCCACAGCTTTTTTCAGTTTTTTTTACAGTGTTGAAACTAAATTTCCACCTACTTTGTATACCATTGACAGGGTTCTGGTCCCGACAACGAAATGGCCCCTGGCTACCTCTCTGATGTAGCCACATTGAGCAGCTCAGACGATGAGAGTGGGATCGACGCGCCTCCAAGGAAAGATGGCTTCTTTGGGCGTTGCCAGGCAACAGTCTCCTGCCTCAGTCACGTGATAGGCTTGGGGAATGTGGTTCGGTTTCCATATTTGGCTTATCAGCATGACGGTGGTGAGTATGGAAGAAGATACAGATCATTAGATGTAGATAATTATATAATAAAGGGGTGTATCAAATTGAAATAGAAAGAAAATGAAGCAGAGGGTATACCTGGGAATGACTTTTTCAGAGAACTGGAGCAGAAGTGTGACAGATTAAGCTAGTTTTGGAGAGCATCCAAGCAGAGAAATGAGTGGTTAAGCATGATTGCCCATGTCTATTTCGTATATTTAGGAATTCCAGAAAATGCAGTGTTTTGGTTGTTTTTTTAGCTGGCCCGATTTCGACGGTTATGTCTTCTAATACTTCACCAGGAAACCTTGAATAACCGCTTCAAGATAGTGAAACATAAGAAATAGACGCGAAACCGCACATTTGTCGATTTCAGACAAGATAGAGACATTGCCAGTACACTGCCTAAGTTTATCATACACATCAAAAGGCCTACACTCAGTGTATTGTGACACTAAGAACGCCAATGTACCTAGGTCGAGCAACGTGCGGTGGGTCATTGTCTATTTCTCTGCAAAACTAGATCAAATACTCATGAGCATGAGTACGGCACGTGATGTGTTTCATGACGTCATTGGCATTGGGCTTACTTGATACTTTTATCACTAATACCATTATAACATCGGGCGCAAATGTCTGAATTCAGTGTGTTGGCGAATGAGGTCATGGGTTGCGTCAAAGTAGAACAAAACTGGCACAAATTTCCGTTCCTACCGATGGAACAAAACAAAAAGCGAGGACATTATTTCTGGTTTAAATGGAAGCTACAGACTCCTAAACGGAAAGTGTGTCGTTTCGAGCAAAAGCAACATAATCTTCTTCTGCATGGAAAGTTACTATTTCCTTCAGAAACAAGATGAAACTTGTTTTGTCCAGTATGATGAACGTTGGTCTTGATTTGTACTGTAGAATGGCGAAATGCTCTTCTTTTTGCGTACTTTTAAAATTAACATCAAGGCAGGCAAAACGTAAAAATCCTGACCTTAGGTACAAGACACAGTTGGCAATCATTGGAAATTCAGCGTGTTGCTGTCGCCCTCCTGTCCTTTTGTCCTTTTTGCGGGTTGATTCTTTCTTCTTCCTTTCTTACTTCCTTCTTATCTTTTTCTATTCTTTACTGTTCGCTTTTTCTTCTTTCCTTTATTTTGTGTTTTTTTGGGCTTTCTTTCTATATCTTTCTCACACATTAATTTATTTATCTCTTTTTAACCTTTTTTTCTTTCATTTTACTTTTTTTAAAATCTGTTCCCCCTTTTCATTTTTGATATAATATACTCCCATCCCCGCCTGTTTTTCTACCTTGAGAACACTCAATAGTTGTGTTCCAACACAAGATTGGCGGTTGCTGGAAGGCGCAACTGGTAGGTCCTTCTTTTCTTCTTTCTCCCATTATTTCTGTCTGTCTTGATTTTTTTCCTCATTACTAAACCTGTGGGTATTTTGTTCATCCATCAACGATAACACCTAGTTAATATACAGTACCTTTGACTCCACCCCACCCCCACCCCCACTCCACATCCCTTTGTGCTCAGGAGCGTTTGTTCTAGCCTACGTCATAGTTTTGTTGACGTGTGGACTTCCTCTGTTTATCATCGAGACGGCTGTGGGCCAGTTTTCCAACCTGGGAACCATCAGTGTGTGGAGGGCGGTGCCGCTGTTTAAAGGTAAGTCAGGGTCATACAGGAAGATATACACAACTTTTCCCATATAGGACGATGCCTACAACTATTTGAAGCTCATCAGAGATTAAAAAGTAGAATTTCTTTTTTGTTGTTGCGAAATTGTATAGATTTAACGCCCCTTTCAACACTATAAGGTTGTTTAAGAGGCTGGGGTTCAAGACTAGTTTTTAAAGACTTCTCTTGCGGATGATTGTTTTTCCTTAGAGTATTCATTTATTTTCACTTTATTTTAGATGTAATTGACTGCGTCAAACTTTTAAATTTAAGCTTAGAAAAATCCTATACAAAGCTTTAAGGGCAGCCTCTGTCTCACACTAAAAACATTGTCAATAGGGAAGGAACTCTGAAATTCCTTGGTAAGAGGTCTTTGAAGATCATTAGCAGTAAACAAAAAGAAAAATGTATACATTCCAAATTTTATTATTTGGAGCGAACATGAGTTATCTGCACAAGGCTTCTAGATACCGATGTCTTCCAGAACAACAGACACACATAAGAGTGCTCCTAACCTGCACTTTAAACTGGCTGGCCATGCATTTTGAGACCCGTAAAGTTCTCTTAACATCTCAGCGGAGTCTGTCTGGGTCCCGGGAATAATAACTTCCGTAATCCCCTCACGTGAGTGGCAGGTTCGTGCATTGTGTGTGAGCACTAATAGCGGCTCCCAGACAAACATGTCGTGCTTGTTTTGACATCGAGTTGTCGGTGTACAGAGGTTTGGAAGTGTAGATACACGAGGGGTTATTACTTACTTTTCCTTTTTCCTTTTTCATCCTCTGTTGCCGTTAAGCGTCGAGGGGAGATGCAGTTTTCTATGGTAGGCCAGCTCCGCAGCTCTTTCAGTTGTGATGTTATGTTTTCTTAGGGTTTCCTTGACACCCTCGATCCAACTTTTGCGTGGCCTTCCCACGATGGGTTATTGGATTACAGAAATGATATTGATATTGCAGACCAATCTCGCGCCTCCCTTCCAAACACAAAAATAATATACATAATAACATGCATGTACGCTAACATGTGCTAGTATAATTTATACTTAACACATTGTCATGTTGAGAAAGAAAGCAGGAAAGAAAGACACACACACACAAAGAAACACGCACACACAAACACAGACAGAGATATTTGTGGAGAAAGAAAGAGAGAGAGAGAGAGAGAGAGAGAGAGAGAGAGAGAGAGAGAGAGAGAGAGGGAGAGAGAGAAATTGAAAGTCCACTTAATTTTGGCATAGTTAAAACCATTGATCATTGCCCCTCTTGCACCCCCCCCCCTCCACCCTCACCAAATCCTAACCCTTACAGGAATCGGATTCTCCATGGTTCTCATTTCCGTTGTGACGTCCATCTACTATGGTGTGATGACGTCATGGGCAGTGTACTATCTGGCAACGTCATTGACGTCTGTAATGCCCTGGCAAACGTGTATGAACAACTGGAACACCAACTGTACGTTTTCCCCTTTTCAGCTTTTTGTTTTGTTTTCGTCAATTCCTTTGCTCTCGTTCTTTCTGTTTTTCTTTCTCATCCTGACTTATCTACCTTTCTTTCCGAAATATCTTAGTGACAATTAGAACGTTTTTCTTAAAGAGAATAAATGAACAGTAAAAAAAACCCCAAACAAACAAAAGAAAAACAACAAACTAAAGCACCCCCCTACACAAAAGAAACCAAAACCGCATGACTTCCAGTACTCATTCAGTTATCTATAAAATACTAATTGGTCGCTTTGAAAGACAAACGGGCCAACCTAGATTTCAGGAGTTTCCAGAAATATTGACCTATACCAAAAGTAGGCATTGCACTACCTGTGGGAGAAGTTTGGTTTCATTGGTGTGTATATTTGTTTGGTTATGGAGAAAACTCTCCTTGTCTATGAGAGAACTGAACAAAGGTCCAAAAACTTTACCTTCGAATTTCTCAAACAGCATTTTTTTCGGGATAGCCCCCTTGTGCTTAAAAGCGACCAATTGTTGCTCTTTGGAAGAAAAGCTATAGTAAATATTTGACAAGAAAAAGCAGCCTCAGTATTTTGCTTTATATCATGGTTGTTGTTTTTTTAAAGCAAAGAGAAGAAACGTATTCTTTAACAGAAGAAAGAACTGAAGGATTCTACAGCAAATTAATTGATAATTACGAATACAATTGAATCAAACACATATTCATGACTGTCGTTTTTCTCGCCACCGAACACTGGATTGACCTGGCTAAGACATTCTAAGTGGTTGTAAGTTGTTGTAAGCATTTCACCCTCTGTTGTCACAATTTCAATCGCTAAGGTAGCGGGCTGCTTCAGTCTTACCTGTTAGAGCCAACACAAGCTGACTAGGATGCAACGTCCAAGCAGACAGATGGAGATACTCCATTTAATTTTTGGGGAAAAATCCTCCTCCTCTCGAAAATAGGCTGCATATCCTCAGCGTTCTATCACTTCATTACACGATTTAAGCTATGTCAAAGGGGACGTAACAAGTTTGTAATAAATCCATCATTCCTTCCTTTGGGTGTTTGGTGGGTGCTCTGATGAGGTTTGCTCCATTTTTCCCTATCAAAAATCTATCATCCCAATGTTTCCCTTTTCTTTTTTCATAGTTTAATCTCTCGTAACACCCCGAATCCTTGGGACTTATTATATAACATTTGTGTTACAAATACCGTAAAACACCTACACAAATTAAAACCAGACCAAACCACCCTTCCCCTTCAGCGTGCCGTATCGTGGACACGTCTGTAGACTTTTGCCAGAACCTGAGCCACCACTTCAACGCCAGCACGCCCCCGCCCTGCCCAGGAGACGGCACAGACTGCGTCCGGCCCAATGCCACAGCAACAGGCTACTGTCCCGGCAGCAAGAACCACACCATCGACTTCACAGCCAACTCCAGCACATCTACCGAGGAATATTTCTAGTAAGCTGGCGCTAAGTGGTCTTTACTGTGACTATGTGTTTCTCTTTTTTCTCTTTCTCTCGCTCCTGTTTGTCTTCCTTTTCCCTTGCGGGTGATTGGCAGAGGAATAATCCCAGCCTGACTCAGCCCAGTGACAGAAATAATCATGCAATGTTTGCCCCGTGATAAGAGATAATATGTGCATAACCTGTACACTTTCATAAAGGAAACCTTATTTAACAAATGGGTGTTTTATGTGGTGCAATGTGTGCCAATGGCTATAAACACTAAATAACCATACATTCAAACTTAATTTTTTTTTTTTCTATCCGTCCTGCTTGTTGACAGCACTGAATGTCCGTTATTATGCCGACGTGTTTCTCTTTCCTGAAGCTGAGCTGAGTTGTTTCATTTAAACTGGAACTTCCCTCTCTCCTCCCATCTGCTCCCCTCCCCCACCCTTCCCCCACCGCTTCCTACCCTCACACCCCTATCCTAACCCCCTCCCGTCCTTAGCCTGTCAGTCGTGCGTGTGTCCCAGGGCTGGAATGACGTAGGACAACTCCGCTGGCAGCTGGCCCTGTGTCTTCTCATGACCTGGACAATGGTCTTCCTATTTCTCATCAAGGGATGTAGGCCCGGAGGAAAGGTGAGTTTTAGAACGATGTGTCGTGTGTGGAGGGTGTCACTGGTTGGCTCTGCTTGTTTAAAAAAAGTTTGAGTAAAGTTTTGCATAGCTCGCAACTGCATAAGGTCATATGAGCGCCAAGGGGTGGATGTCTATAGAGAAGTCCAAACGGGAAATCAGGCTTACTCTGCTCACCCCTTTAGTCTTAATGCACAAATTCAGCTTTGACCATCAAGACACCCCGGAAATAGCAGTTCACAAGAGAGGGACAAGCATAAAAAGAGAAGTAGAGGATAAAATGACGATAGTAAGGATGAGGAATATCATGTTGTTCCGGCACAGTATGAGCATGGCATTGATAAATTAGCCCATTTACAGTTCTACTGTGCTTAAGAACATGTTAATATCCCCCTTTTGGGAATGGCCTTAAGACACTTCAGTCAGTAGCACTGACCTAGGTGGGTGCTCTGCATGGCTGAAGGTATGTCTTGGATCGGTGTGTTGTGAGATGATGTTACTGGTAAGCTCTGTGGAAAAGTGAGTCTTAGATCTGTGTATTGTGAGTGGAAGGTTGGAGGATGTCACTGTTACACCCAGTGGAAAGGTGTCTTAGGTCGATGTAATGTGGGTGGATGGTTTAAGGGTGTCACTGGTAGGCCCATTTGGAAGGTATGTGTCAGATTGGTAGCTGTGTTCATGGTTGGAGGATGCCACTGAAAGCCTCAGTGGAAAGGTGAGTCTTACATCAGTGTGTTATGGCTATGGAGAGGCTTAGCTTGCTTGTAAATGTTTTACGCCCCTAAGGAAAATAATAATAACAATGAAGACAACAGTGTTGATGCTACTGCTGCTACCGATGCTGCTTCTGCTGCTGCTGCTGCTGCTAATGATGATGATGATGTGGATGATGATGATGATGATGATGATGATGATGATGATGATGATGATGATGATGATGATGATGATGTTCACATAAAACAAATACAATTCAGAAAGAAAAATGAAACTATAATTATGAGTGTCAGTTGTATGTCTCACATGCCGCTGTTTTGGTCTCGTGATTTTAGGTCACCACGTGTAGGTACTATTTCTTTTATTACACTCTGCTGATTTTGTATGGCTGTGTTATTTTTACTTCACACTTGAATTACTTATTCTATCGATGTACGTCTCTTTACTATCAAAATTGAACTCATACCCAGTTTGCTATGTGGATGTTTGGAAGGTGCCACTGAGAGGTCCGTTTTTCTCTTTAGCTGCTGTTTCCATTTGCCACTCTTGCCTTTTTCCCCTTACATTAAATGACAGTTATGATGTTGATGTTCTTCTCTTTACTCAAACAATCAATTAACCAGCCAAACAAACAAACAAACAGATATATATATA
>NW_004798351.1:153045-156682 GCF_000002075.1 Aplysia californica
ATCGATAAGAGTAGGCTTCGGCCGCCTCCCGGGCAAAATTCAAAATTTCTTACCAATAGAAAATGTTTAATGTGTCCCGCGCGCTCATACGACCTTATGAAGTTGCGAGCGCCGTAAAACACTTACCAAAAAACATAATAAAAAATAGGAGGCGGGCTTTGATCCTGCCTGTCAATGCCAATCCGGACTGAGAGGGATACGATACACCATCCCAGCTGAATAAAAAGACCAAGATACTCAATAGAAATCCCCACTTCACGGAAATCGAACTTGGGTCTTCTGCGTACGACGACGAGGTGCCTCACCGCTACACCGTTTAGTTTTAGTAAGGGTTTTAAGGCACTTGCAACACAATAAGGTCATATAAGTGCCGAGGTGTTACAAGAGAGTAACAAACACAAAAAAGGGAAGATAAAGAAGATAGATGTTTGATAGGATAGAAGAATCAAACCCCACCATGGCGCCCGCAAACCAACCACAGCTCCACCAAAGACGCACTGTTGTCTAAGTTCGAAAAGTGCTAGACACCAGCTTATTCTATGGCCTATTTATCGTTCACAACATCCCTTTCTAGAACGTATCGCAGCAATTTTCAGCTTCACTGACACCCAAAGACATTTCTCTCAAGAGAAACCACACTCTTCTTCCTCTCCGCCCCGCCTCTGAGATTTCAGAGAAAGTCTGGGCAGCAAACGAGTACCCCAACTTTCAATAGCTATCAGCTTGAGTGGTCTACTTCCTCACTGTAGGAAGTTTTTGGGCCGGAAATTTGTGAAATAAGAAATGTGAGGCGTACTGACAAAAATGAGTTACTTCTCGCAGTCCACAAATGGATATATCGGCCAAAAATCGAAAGTAGGGTCAGATTTGTAGATTTTTCTCTTGATGCCATATTATTTAACTATAAACTGTCTTTTATTATTGCATACTTATACATTAATTGTAAAAACTTCACCTGTAAGAGTGATGTATCTATTTTCTTAAAGCTTGAATCCGAGAAGTAATTCATTTTGTCAGTATGCTACACAAATGGGTACCAGGGAAAGATCGGGGAAACATAGCTTTTTTAAGAGCATGGGAGCAACGGAATGAATGGAGAACCATGATTGCCGATGTCTGTCGCAGATCTGGCACTGGATGATGATGATATAGCAAGGAGACAGCGACATTCACAGCAACATAATATCATTGCACGGACGCAGCGATCTTCGTAGCAACTTAGACGCTGTGAGATAGTTTCTTTAGCCATGTTGCAAGGAGACAGCGACCTTCACAACAACCAACGTAGACCTCGCAAGATACACATGTAGCTTTTATTTTTAGACAATTTGCAAGGAGAAAAACGACCTTCACAGCAATCAACTTACAACCTGGGAGACAGTTTCTTTCAACACACACAACAAGAAGACATCCACCTTCACAACAGCTCGGACACCGCGAGATAGTCTCTAAAGCCATGTTCAACGGATACAGCGACTCTCATAGCAACCAAGTCAGACGTTCCGAGATACAAATGTAGTAGTTTTTCTTTTCTTTTGTTTTGTTTTGTTTTGTTTTTAGATATAGCAAGGAGGCAGCAACCTCCATAGCAACTCGAACGCAGAGAATTACTAGTCTCTTTAGCCATTTTGCAAAAGAAGACGTCGACCTTCACAACAACCAACGTAGACCTCGCGAAATTCACATTATGTAGCTTTTATTTTTAGACATAATTTTGCAAGGAGAAAACGACCTTCATAGCAATCAACTTAGAATCTGGGAGACAGTTTCTTTAAACACACACAACAAGAAGACATCGACCTTCACAACAACTCGTACGGACACCGTTCGACAGCTACACGAAGAGAGAGAGAGAGAGAGCGAGAGAGAGAGAGAGAGAGAGAGAGAGAGAGAGCCAGGAAATAGTTGGCCTCTTCATACATGCGGCCGGGACATGTAGCAATCCCCGACACAATCCCGTCTGTCACGAGCAGCCAAGGAGCGAGCGAGACCTCCATATCGCGGAGAGCCTCATGTCAAAACGGATCCCCCGCAGAAAGCCCCACGTCAGAATGGATACTCCCACGAATAGGCTCCGGTCAACCGTGCACCGCACGAGCTAACCTCAATGGAACAGTTTTCTTTCACAGGAAACAGTGAAACTGAATATTGGACAATTTTGTAAATGGCCAAAATGGATCAGTCATATATGTCATGAAACAGTGGAATCAGGCTCTCGTAAATTTTTGGGTTTGTGGAGTTATTGGTATCGTCTTAAAGGTTGTTTATTTGCCTTGCTTTCATTAAAAGAAATACCCGGCTTTTTCTCTAGAATACAGGTTGAGATATTTGCTATTGAAGGAAGTGGGGGTCGCCTGGATTCTGAGGTGAAATTAGCGAGAAAATGGCCGTCAAAGTTTGGTTATTTACAAAGCCTGAGAGTCCGTGGAAACTGACAATTTACTTTATTGGGGTATTTAATTTACTATTTGAGAAAAATCCACACAGACGTGGGTTATTAAATGGACATAAAATGTATTGAGCCAAAAAAAAACAACACCTTTCGATAGAAATTGACATACGTGTGAAAAAAAAGCAAGTTTCTTCTTACTCATTATTTTGACGAGCGTCTGATTTCACCACGCTGCCTCACATATTATATGAACCGATCATGCCACCCCTCCCGCCCCGTAAAACCATGTGATGTGAACGTTTTATTTTCGATTTCTTCGACTTTTACAATACCTAATAAATGAAGATAACAAATGAATAACTAATACACCCTTATCTCGCGTCGTTCAAGCTATTTATGGCAAGCAGTATTAATATTTACACAATTTATGTCCGGGTTAGTTTTTATAAACAAGGCTTTTAACTTGTTCTCCCCTTTTCCATCCATGCGTCCTATTTTTGTTAATAAAGTTATCATGTCCCGTATTAGAAGGGCGCGCGCGCGCGCGCGCGCGCGAGAGAGAGAGAGAGAGAGAGAGAGAGAGGGGGGGAGAGAAAAAAAGAGAGAGGAAGAGAGAGAGAAGGAGAGGGAGAGATAGACGGCGATGAGAAAGAGAGAGAGAGAGAGAGAGAGAGAGAGAGAGAGAGAGAGAGAGAGAGAGAGAGAGAGAGAGAGAGAGAGAGAGAGAGAGAGATAGTTGGGGCAGAAGGAAGAAAGAAAAAAAACATTTTAAAAGATAGAAAACGAGTATGGTTTGTAATTGTGAGAGTATTTCCTTCCATTTCTCCCCCAGCCACCTGTTTACCCCCAAGTGGTCCAAACTGACGTCAGGTCACGTGTGGCGTGACGCAGCCTCCCAGGTCTTCTTCTCCCTGTCCCTGGGCTCTGGTAGCGTCATCACAGTGGCCACATACAACAAGTTCACAAACAATGTCTTCAGGTAAGGACTTTTTTAGTTTTAGTAAGTGTTTTACAGCACTTGCAACACTATTAGGTCATATGAATGCCGAAGATTAGAGGTTTCCAAGAGAGTAACAAACGCATAAAAGAACGAGGAGGGATACGGATGATAGATGTTTGGTAGGAAAGAAAGGGGCAAACCACGCCAGAGCACCCACAAGTAAGGACTATACTCATCCTTTCTTTGCAAGCTCATGTGACCATGAGCTTTTGTAACTGGTGTAAAACTCTTACCAAACAAACAAA
>NW_004798351.1:156782-164926 GCF_000002075.1 Aplysia californica
AGCCTGAGAGTCCGTGGAAACTGACAATTTACTTTATTGGGGTATTTAATTTAATTTTGGGGAAAAATCCACACAGACGTGGGTTATTAAATGGACATAAAATGTATTGAGCCAAAAAAAAAAAACACCTTTCGATAGAAATTGACATACGTGTGAAAAAAAAGCAAGTTTCTTCTTACTCATTATTTTGACGAGCGTCTGATTTCACCACGCTGCCTCACATATTATATGAACCGATCATGCCACCCCTCCCGCCCAGTAAAACCATGTGATGTGAACGTTTTATTTTCGATTTCTTCGACTTTTACAATACCTAATAAATGAAGATAACAAATGAATAACAAATACACCCTTATCTCGCGTCGTTCAAGCTATTTATGGCAAGCAGTATTAATATTTACACAATTTATGTCCGGGTTAGTTTTTATAAACAAGGCTTTTAACTTTTTCTCCCCTTTTCCATCCACGCGTCCTATTTTTGTTAATAAAGTTATCATGTCCCGTATTAGAAGGGCGCGCGCGCGCGCGCGCGCGCGAGAGAGAGAGAGAGAGAGAGAGAGAGAGGGGGGGAGAGAAAAAAAGAGAGAGGAAGAGAGAGAGAAGGAGAGAGAGAGAAAGAGATGGATATGAAAAAGATAGATATAGAGAGATAGAGAGAGAGAGAGAGAGAGAGAGAGAGAGAGAGAGAGAGAGAGAGAGAGAGAGAGAGAGAGAGATAGTTGGGGCAGAAGGAAGAAAGAAAAAAAACATTTTAAAAGATAGAAAACGAGTATGGTTTGTAATTGTGAGAGTGTTTCCTTCCATTTCTCCCCCAGCCACCTGTTTACCCCCAAGTGGTCCAAACTGACGTCAGGTCACGTGTGGCGTGACGCAGCCTCCCAGGTCTTCTTCTCCCTGTCCCTGGGCTCTGGTAGCGTCATCACAGTGGCCACATACAACAAGTTCACAAACAATGTCTTCAGGTAAGGACTTTTTTAGTTTTAGTAAGTGTTTTACAGCACTTGCAACACTATTAGGTCATATGAATGCCGAAGATTAGAGGTTTCCAAGAGAGTAACAAACGCATAAAAGAACGAGGAGGGATACGGATGATAGATGTTTGGTAGGAAAGAACGGGGCAAACCACGCCAGAGCACCCACAAGTAAGGACTATACTCATCCTTTCTTTGCAAGCTCATGTGACCATGAGCTTTTGTAACTGGTGTAAAACTCTTACCAAACAAACAAAAATTCTTTATTTTTTCTCAAGTCTATTTTTTCTTTGGAGATGTTGCATCCTTCTCAGCCCAGACCATACACTTACAAGGCAGGGTGGTACAACCCGACTCCTGAAATGTGTACATTGACTCGAATAGAGCGTAAAACGTGAACAATACTCCCGTCTAAAAATAAGAAAAAGAAAGCAAAGAAAATTCAAACACCCCCACCCTCCAAAGTACAACAAAAACGACACAAAATAACCCTTCCCTAAATAGAAATAAACAAAACAAAACGACAAAAAAAACCCCAAAAACAAAACCCCAAACAAAGCAAAATTTACAAAAAAGTCCACAAGCTCCACTAAACAAAAGGTAACAAATGAAACCTTTGAGCGAGAATTTGCGCTATACAAATGTAGGGACCAAATGAAAAACAGTTTAACTCACAGTAGTCCTTCAACATCTTAGTCTATTTTAAACATTTAAAAAAGATGGACTCTTTTTTATTGTTAACTTGATTTGATGTGCTAAAAATCGATTTTTCATAGGAAAATTCAACAGGTTCTCTTATAATGCTTGTACCCTGATCTTTTTCGGAAAATCACTTATCTCATGTTTTACTTGACCTCTTTGAATACTATACATTATTAGTTATAAAACAGTGTGTTTATAAGCAATTTTGTAAACCATTGATGCATAATTTACTCTAACAGGGAAGCAGCGCTTGTGTGTCTCCTCGACACGTCCGTGAGTCTGTTGGCGAGTCTGGTCATCTTCGCTGTGGTTGGTGCACTGGGGCGAGCTACAGGTCTTGGTGTGGAGGCGGCCGCGCAGGCTGGTGAGTACAGGGGGCTCAGATAGGCAAACAGTTAGCTCAGTTGATGTCATACTAGCCTGGTTCAAACGGGACATATTGAATGTGGGTCGTTTTGGGGGCAGTTTTCTAGGTTCTCCGCCCTTTCGGCTCTGTTTATTCATAGGGGCGTTAAACCTAGATCTATACAATGAAATGACTGCGAGATATAGGCACGACAAGGTCTATTATCACGATTCCCATGCACGCATAGTCTGTTGTAATCTTTTCTGTCTTCTTTTTATAGAAAACCGAAATCAAAATAATATGCTTCTTGAATACCAAGTTCATATACCCTCTCTCAAAGACGAGGGAGGGGGAAAATAATCAGGTAATTTTTTTTTCACTTGTAGTCCCTTTTCAGGTCTTAACAAATATTGACATTTAAGTATCAACTTTGCCACTTCCTTGTAACCTATATGGATGGTTGAAGGGCGCCACAAGCATATCCAGCTTCTCTCTTTTCCTAATATGTTGTTCTTGTGGTCTTTCTCTTTCTCTGCACACTGAATAGGCGTTGTGTCGATCTGCATACAAAACAACCGAAACCTAAACATTCCCAGGAGAGTGGTTTGAGGGTGTAACTGGTAGGTCGTACTTCTTCCCCCCTCCCCTCCCCCTTGTTGTTTCTGTCTGTCTTCCTTGCCTTCTCCCAGCACTGAATGCCGTTATTGTATCGATATTATGTTTCTCTTCTTTCTCTTTGTCGTCCCTGTCTGTCTTACCCTTTACCTGCACCAATGACCGTTCTTGTGTCGATGTGCAAACCAAACAAACTGAAAGCTAAGCGTTGACATCAATCCTGTCGTCCTTCCCCAGACCTGGGCTTGACCTACGTGACCCTGTCTCACGCCACCATGCAGCTCCCTTGGCCACTGTTCTGGGCCATCCTCACCTTCCTGATGCTGGTCACCTGTGGTGTCTTCACCTGCGCCGCTACCATGGCAACGGCTATAACCGCCGTCATGGATGTGTTCAGCACCAGCCTGAAGAAGCAACGAGTGTGGTTGTTGCTGTTTATGTCTCTTGGGGCTCTCGTGCTGGGTCTACCCATGATCGTACAGGTAGAGTGAATGTTGACAAGTTTGTTGAAATGATCGTACAGATAGAGTTAAAGTTGACAACATTGTTGACATTGTTGTAATTCAGTGTCAAAGTTGACACGTTTATATTGGTAGAATTAAACTGGCAAGATCTTGAAAGATAGCCCACAGTTTTCTTTCCCTGCCTATCTCCTTTTACCTCCGTTAGTCCTCTTTTGTGCATGCTGATTGATGACTGTTTTCACTGGCATCTGTGGTATAGTGGTGAGGCGCTTCATCGTCGCACGCAGAAGACCCAAGTTCGATTCACAGTGAAGAAAGAATTTTATCGAGTTGTATCCCTCTTAACCCGGGTTGACCCAGACAGGCAGGGTCGAAACCCGTCTCCTAATTAATCCAAATTGTGTTAATGCGGGCATAAAACACCCACCTAAAGAAAAGATTAAAAAAATATATATATTGTTTTCCAATATGTATGCTAACCAAAATAGCGGCTACGGTCCTCTCGAAAACTGGGTAAGGTTTACAGGCATTCCATTTTTTCATAAAGAGCCCTTGCTTGTGGAGGAAGCACATGATAATTTAGCAGGTAGTGTCTCAGACTTCTTTTATCCGCTCTTGAGAGAGCCCGTCTGTAAAAGGAATTTTTTGCTGACTCTTTGTGTGATGAAGGCGTTTAAGCGGATGCACCCCACAACTGTGCAAGATAAGTTTCAAGAGGAGTCGAAAACACTACAAATAGCCTTCACGACCAAGAGGAGACAGACTCGCACACAAGAAAAGTGTGTGCGGGACACAGGGAAAAAAAGTTTGCTCCAAGGAGTGGTTAGGCGTGTCTCAAACCAGCTCCTCAAGGAGACAATTAGCAGGAAGACCCTGGGGTGGACGCTGGAAAGGAGAGATGAGCAGCAGCTATGGACCTGTGCCGCCTACTATGATTCTAGCTCTGGATTCACGTAATCCAAGTACAAATAAGAATCACTAGAGCCTTTTCAAGTCGACCATCATTTCATGGAGAAAAGGGGTCATCTTAGATGTGTAGTCGTTACTACATCGGTGTGTTTCTGTTGTTTTTTTTCTGAGTTGTAACTGTCTGTCTTCCTTTCTCATTCCCTGCGCTAAATGGTCGGTATTGTATCGGCGTGTTTCTCTTCTTTCTTTCTGTCCCCCCTCTCTTTATAATACCCTAGAGAATGTGCAAGTGAGTGCGTGGGAGGTGGTCGTATGTACAGGCGATTGTTTTGGACAGGTGGTCGTTCGATTAGGTTTGACTTTGTTCCTACATTTTTCTCGGTTTTTTTCCTTCTCAAGGTTGGATTCTACGTAGTGGACGGCATAGACACTCACATGTCTGGCCTACCCCAGGTGTTTGTAGGCGGGGCCACTATCTTGGCCTTGATCTGGATCTACGGGATTGGTCGCTTCTGTGGTGATATCAGCAGAATGGTGAACTCTTCCATTGGTTGGTGGTGGAGGCTGGTGTGGGTGCTGGTGACGCCTTGCCTCATTGCCGTGAGTTCTATAATACCATTCTATGTTGTGTTTAGCTAGTGCGTCAATAGCGGTTTTTTTTTTTGGGGGGGGGGAGGGGTGAAGTCGCTTGTCGAGTGGTAGGCTACCAGACCCGTAGTCGTGAGATCACAGGTAATAGGGGGTGCCCACTAGCATGATCGGGTCTGATCGGGTCTGGTTGGGTCGCTTTGGTAGTCGGGGTTAGCCGATCAACTCTGTCGGTGACCTTAAAAAATAAACGCGTTTGTTTTCAGGCCTACGAGTCGTGCGATCGGGTGGTTTGCAGCCAATTACAGCAAGGCTGAGTCACGTGTCCATGTTGACACTGCGATGTCTAGGTCGGGCATTTCCGCCCGAAATACCATCAACAATTGACAACAATGGAGTCCATCAACTTACAGAAGATAATACTAATAGAAAGTTATCGATGTAACCCATGTTTATGGGATTCCGGGCTGCCGCAGCACTGCAAAAGGGAACTGCGGAAAGGAGCCCTGGAAGCCATTAAGGTTAAAGGTTTTTCTACTTTAACTTCCAGGTCGTCGCGTACAATCGCAGCAGGGTTTTAGTGTGCACTGAGACCACCAGAAACCGACCCGCCCCGATCGCACTAAAGGGCACCCCCTATAAGAGGGTTCCAGACCCAGCTCGGTCCGATTCTTGAGTCCCTGGGAAAGGCTTTTCGAACGAATATTCCCATTTGGCTCGCTCCTATCGAGGATGGACTTAATATTCAGAGTTCCTAACAGTGTTGAAGGCGTTAATTCTATACAATTTCGCCCATTTCCTTACTTTGGTCAACGTTATTTTGATGGTTTCCGTTGCAGTGTGTTTGAAAAGGTTTACACTTCACCTCGAGAATATTTGCTCTCAAAATATCAGGAAGAACCTAAGTCAAACGTGTGAATACTTCCTCTGGTTATTTAGAGGGTGGGTCTAATTGCTGAAGTTAATTTCTAACAATACTACACCCCTTGAAGCAAAGGGGGACAACAAGGGATTTCTTTAGGAAGAAAGGAGAAAAATAATGGCTTATGTCCCCTCGTTAAGCTTTGCCTCTATTTTTAATGAAAAATTATGGTTGTACACCCCATGTATCGGCTGGGTGCTGCTCTGTTGAAAAAAAACATCCTTCACAAATTTTAATTTTTAGATCTTTTTGCACTGGATTGGGCAATACATCTGATCTATGCTGAACAAGACAGTAAACGTTGAAGAAAATAAATGTTTCTAAAAGTATTTCTATTTTTTTTTCAACCAAATTTCTGCTTTTATTTAATGTTTCTTGATAATTAAATCCTTGTAGTTGTTAATAATTTTTTTCTGATGAAAAGTACTGCATCTCAAATAAAACGTTTAACTTTTCATTAGAGGAATCGTTGTGAAATAATGCACTCGTCAAGATAAGGAAATCAGAGCAACTGGCATTTCCCCGCCCTTGTAGCAATTTTTATTGATTTTTTAGGGGGGGGGGATTTTGTGTATTATATATATTTCTGCGTGGACTGTTCTGAAAAACGTCGATGATCCGAGGCACAGGATGCACATTTTCAGTTTCTAAAAACACTCAAGGTTTGGAAGTCACCAAACTTTGGCGGCCATTTTTTCTCTAATTTTACCTCTGATTCCAAGCAACCCCCATGCCTCCTCCAGTCGCAAATATCCCGACTCCTCTCCAAGATAGATGGGGGTTTTTTTCATCAAAGGCAAGGCAATGAACTGATTTTAAGATTATACCAAGGACTCCTTAATACATGTAAAAATTATTTTAAAAATAATAAAGAGCGCCTGATTCCATGGCGTCGTCACACAAAATAATCTCCAGTTCTGATCCCCCCCCCCCTACCCTTTTCCCCCAGTGTCTGCTGGTGACGTCTATCGTCTGTCTGTTCCTGTGGGATGACCACTCACAGCCCTGGTGGGTGACATTGCTGGGCACGTGTCTGTGGTCACTGCTCACACTGCCTATCTTCATCGCGCTCGTGCATGAGGTCGTCAAGACAAAGGGGGCAGGCCTGGTGCAGGTGAGTTACACGGGGCTTAATTACTTCACAATAATTCCTTTTAAAATGCTTTGTATAAAACAATCAATTAGAATAGGTACTACTGAATGTAACGAAGTTTCTTGATAAGCATCTAGTACTTTCTCCCAATTTTCAGAATGTTTCGTGCTTGTCTATTTACATAAAGCTAGTACTTTATCTCATTCTTCACAATATTTCTTTGTTGTCTATTTTTTGATAAGTCCATTATTTTCTCTCATTCTTCACAATATTTTTTAGTTATCAATTTACATAAACCTAATAACTTTAAAAAGTCTTTCATAATATTACCTAGTTTTCTTTTTGTATACATCTAGAAAAAAAATCGTATTCCTGTGAATATCTCTGACTTTGTCTGATATAAATCTAGTAACTCTCGTACATTCTAACGTCAATCTCAACGTTTTCTCACAGAAGCTGCAAAAAGCCTGCCAGCCGCGCAAAGGTTGGGGCGCCACCCTCCACAGATGTACCAGTAACATCGAGTACTACCCGACGGTACATACGCACCTGGGGTTAGACATTAACCGGGAAGGACTCAATACTATAACAGGTGAAAATCATCTCCTATAGACCTGTTTCTGATACTTTAACAGGTGAAAACCTCCTACTGACTTGTTTCTGATACATGTAGGCCTACTTTAACAGGTGAAAACCTTCGCCTATAGACTTGTTTCTGATACTTGTACTTTTACAAGTGAAAACCTCCTATAGACTTGTTTCTGATTCATGTACTTTAAAAAGTGAAAACCTTCTCCTATAGAACATAAAATAATACCTGAAAAACATAATAAATTTAATGAAAATGTATAATCTATAGTATTTCAATGTTTTATTTATATGTGAGTGCAATGTGCTTGCGGTCCTAATTTCTGCATATCTATTGATAAGAAAAGCGCGCATCTCTGACCTTTTTTTTTTTTTTTAAAGTGTGCATTATAATGATTAATATATAGAATGTACACGGCTCCGATTGCTCATCTTAGAGAAAGACAGCCTATTTTTAGAAAGGGCACGGCAGTCATTAGAATTCTAACCGTTTATTGGAGTACTTTTAAATAAATAGATTTTTATGCAATGCTATGCTCTCATGAACGCTGCACGCAGAACGCTACCTATAAGGTAACCTCCGATTCCGTCATTGTTTCTATCATTGGTCTTAAGTGCGTTGGGACGTTTTCTTTTGCTTCACAGATCATGTTGAGTTCACAACGGTCGGGGTTCGAGTCCCAAGCCTGTCTCAGACTACACTTCTACCTGTGTCACCCAGTGTCAATAGGACAAAGCGACCTATGGACATGAGGCACAAAGCCATCCTGAACCACGCCTACAGCAACCCGCAGTGTAATATTTCCTCGGGTGAGACATGGGGAACATATGATTATTTTTGGTGTTGTTTAACGATGCATGTTAAGGGGTGGAGGTGGTGGTTGGGAGGGGTAGGTGGGTTTGCCTGTGTTTATGTGTGCGTGAGTGTGTGTGTGTGTGTGTGTGT
>NW_004798351.1:165026-173561 GCF_000002075.1 Aplysia californica
GAGAGAGAGAGAGAGAGAGAGAGAGAGAGAGAGAGAACGTGGTGTGTTGATGTGGTGCTGTGCATACTCTGTTTTCTGTTACAGAAGATAAACCGCTAACTTATTCCCCAAGGAAATATCAATAGAGTATTATAACGTATCTCATTCGAATACCATAACACACACCATTACTTATGCAGTTGCGAGCGCCATAAAACCTCTACTAAAACAAACAAATAAACACACCATCATTCTGCAGTATATTTATGAAGAGATGTTTTTCTATGGATTTGCAAACGGTTATTGCACCTGAAATTCCTATCTACCTTATCCGAAGACTGCACACACAATTAATATAATACTCTGCAGTATATCTACCGTCGATAGCACCCGAAGAGATTTTTTTCTTTGGATTCGCAAACGTTTATTGCACCTGAAATTCCTATTTATCTTATCCGAAGATTGCACAAACAAATTAAATAACATAATATTCTGCTATATATTTATAAATATCGATTAGCGCGTCACACAGAAGTTCTATCTATCTATCTGTAGGAATAGAGATCGAGCCGATGATAAAACATTGATGGCATCTTCACAAAGAGAATGACGAGCTTGCTGAGAGACATTACAGGCCAGCGAAAAGACGCACGTATAACTCGACCTCACACTCAGAGATGTTGGTGGTTGGCGTGTGTCTGCTGTGGTTTGCTCCTTTTCCCCTATCTATCAAACAACTATCTTCTTTATCTCCCCTCCTTCTTCTTTTAAATAATATGTTTCCTACTCTGTTGTATCACCTCTTATCTTCGGCACTTAAATGACCTAATTGTGTTGCAAGAGCTCTATAAAAAACGCGTACATAAACAAACACTCATATACATGTACTGCTTATTACGTTGGACTTTCGTTGCGTGAGGATCTCATTTAACCCTATCCATACGCCCTGGGGTCATTTTGTATCCCCGGGGTTGTATTCTTCACATTTTAGAATACTTCTAGAACGAAGATCTCTTTGAAACTTTCATTATTTCTTAAATTATCATTTTGACAGACTGCTATGCAAAACCTACGGATCGGATTTACGAGTAAATTTCCTCTTTGGAAAGTGGTGGCACAGAGTTCGCCACGTCGTATGGATACGATAGTAAAACACAACGTGCGGATAGGGTTAAAAGGGAACACTTTTCTTACTTTTTGGGTGTATAAAGGTCAGCCTAGGATCTTGACTGCCGAATTATTATTATTACAGCGAAGGTGGTCACTACCTGTTTAAAATGTCTTCGGTGAGTGGATCGGGAGCCATAGCATGGCACACAAAAACTCTCCTGTTTTGTCTTAGTAAGAGTTTTTACGGCACTTACAACACAGTAAGGGCATTTAAGTACCGAAGATTAGGAGGTATTCTAAGAGTAATATACACAAAAAGAAAGAGAAGAGATCAGGAAAACATATATTTGATAGGAAAATGGGACAATCCACACCAGAGCACCTGCTGCCAACCATCCACAAAACCCACTCAGCGACAAATTAAAATTATGATGAACGCTATAAGACAGTATGTTGGTTTGAAGAAGAAAAAAAAAGAGAAAACAAACAAACAAACAAACAAACAAACAAACAAACAAACAAACAACAACAACAGCAGCAACAACAAAAATAACAACGTGGGTACAAAGGAGACATTGATTTCAGAGTCTCTACGTAACGTCTATTCTTGTCTACCAGATCTCTATATGCCACAAACGAATGCATAGCATTACGGAAAACGGAACAAACAGTTTGTAATTACGAAAAAAAGGTTATTTTTTCCTTTTACATCCCCTAAGAAGAACAACAATAAATGACAATTTTCGCAATCTATGGTCTGGAATCAGCATCGCTAAATATGTTCTGTTTAAATACGTACTAGAAATAGCGTTATGTTTACTCGAATGTGATGGATTATGCAATGAAAACATATTACAACTGTTGTTTGCTGAAATCAGGCTTTCAATACAGCCATTGCACCTCCCCCCCCCACCTTTCCCGCAAACACACATACACACACATACACACACATACACACACACTCGCACACACACATACACACACACACACACACACACACACACACACACACACAGACACACTGCGGTCCACCCTCGACCAGTACTTTTTATAACCAGGAGACCAATCTAGCTTTCATTAGCTTTCTGTTGTTATGATCAGGAAATAACATGTAATCCCAATAGTAACAAAAATGGTTACCCCTTTGTAACGGCAGCGCAGTTACAAACAAAAATAATTAGCCATTTGGAAGGAAAGAAAGAAAGAAAGAAAAAAGAGGCGTGGGTAGGTATTGATGTGCCAGACAGCCTTATTCCAAAGGCCTTAATCATTCTCTAAAATAAGCAATCATCTAACAAAACCTGTTTTATTAATCAATCAATCAATCAATCCATCAGTCCTTATAGATTAGCTTATCTTTTGTGTCTGTGTTGTTTGTTTGGATTGTTTTTCTTTCTACAGCATTTATCGTTTATATCTCTGATGCAGTACATGATGTTATTTCCCGTTACGATATTTCTACATCTCCGCACAGTGGCTGCGCCTTTTGTTTTCCCTGGTCGATCCATTTATGGGAAACGCTTACATAGGTAGAAAGTTCTGCCCGCATTTGATAAAACAAAACCAAACCGACGTTTTGTTTGGATTCGCAACGTTTATTGACTGTACTTATGAAGCATGTCGTCTCCCCCCCCCCCCCCACACACACAAACACGTACAAGATAAGCGAAAGAAATCTAATAAACAAAAACAACACTCCCATTCCAAACAAAACAAACAAAGCCTCCCTCCCACCATTTTCAAATAAAAGGAAAAAGCCAACCCCAAAACAAAACAAAAAGATAAGAACAAGAAAGCCACCACCAACAACCCCCCAAAACCAACAAACAAACAACAACACATTTTTTAACAAACCCACCCCCTCAGTCCTGCGTTGGGAACGTGGAAAACAAGTTTTCCAAAATTTGGAACACAATTTCGTGATTTGGCGCTAACCGCTGAAGCAGTGCCCACTACAGATGGGATCGGCCGATCGGCCCGATCGCCCGACTCGATCGCCTCAAAAACAAACGTGTTTGTTTTCAGTTTCAGACGATTGAGTCGGGCGATCGGCTCGATCCAGCCGTAGTGGGCACCCCGTATAATGCTCAACAGTTATGATTATATTATAATAATTTATATAGAAGACAACTGGACGTGAGGAAGCGAAAACAGAAATCCAGAACACAACTACCAATTCAAAAGAAAATTTGGTCACTTTTAAGGACAAGCGGGCTAACCCAAATTTCGGGGGTTTCCATAAATCTTGACCTACACCAAAAGAGGGCATTGCCCTACCTATAGGAGAAGTTTGGTTTCATTGGTGTGTATATTTGTTTGGTTATAGAAAAAAACTTTCCTGTCTTTTAAAAGAAACTGAACAAGGGGCAAAAATTTACCTTCGATTTTCTCAAAACAGCATTTTTGGGGAAAGCCCCCTTGTGCTTAAAAGCGACCAATTCAAAAGAACATAACATTATGGCCGTTTTTAAGGACAAGCGGGCTAACCCAGAAGAAACCTTGTCCTACACCAAAAGAGGGCACTGCCCTAGCTGTAGGAGAAGTTTGGTTTCATTGGTGTGTATATTTGTTTGGTTATAGACACAACTTTCCTGTCTTTTTAAAGAAACTGAACATGGCGCAAAAATTTACTTTCGATTTTCTCAAACCAGCATTTTTTTCGGGATAGCCCCTTTGTGCTTAAAAGCGACCATATTAGGTCTTAATTTGACTTTTATTTGAAAAATGAGCAACGACCTTTTGAAAACATACACTAAATAAAACCGCGAATACAGAAAGATATTGGGGGCAAAGGAAAGCTGAGTATTATTACACGTAAGGCGGAAGTCATAGCCATGACCCACTGACATCGGAATTTCAATTATCGACCCACAGTAAACGATACATTTCCAAAAAAGAAAGAACAGACAGATATATAAATTTATTCGTACCAACTGCAGCAAGGTTACTGAACACACAGTGCTACAAATGAAACACACACACACACGCACACACACACACATACACACACACACACACACACACACACACACACACACAGAGAGAGAGAGAGAGAGAGAGAGAGAGAGAGAGAGAGAGAGAGAGAGTTTCTCGGAGCGGGTTGTTTCAGCGCGTGAGACATGTTTTACTTGCCTTGTTGTGTGTATGCGTGAGTGCACCTAACGTTTGTAACATCTAGAGACTACTGCCATTGTAAACAACCAAGACAAATTTCTCCCTGCGAGATGAATAAAGATTGTCATTGTCATTGTCATTGTTATAGATCAACGCACAAAAACATTTGACAAAATAATATGCAGGCTCTTGATACGTTCTGTTAGAAGATAGCATCAAAGAAGATGACGTAAAAACTGAGCTGCTTTGAGATCAAAATCTAAGACATAAAACAAACAAATAAACAGATAAGACTTTGAAAAACCGAACCCATACAAATAGCCCAATAAGAACATTCAGAATGAACGGGGGGATAAAAATAAAGAGAGACGGATGAAGGATCTGAGAAGGTCATAAAAAGTCAGGAAGAAAAGAGGGAAAAGATAAGGAGAAAGATACACAGTTGCATCATGGTGAACGAAAGGGCGATCAAGCGAGCAAACAGCCCCATGAGAAGATATCCTGAGGCGGCTTTTCACAGAATGAAAACTGGAGAAATCCGGACAAAAAAATGTAGATGTGAAAGGAAGATGAAAGTGGAAAGATGAAAAGGGGTGGAGAGTGGGAGACAGAGACAGAAAGAGAGATAGAGATAGAGAGAGAGAGAGAGAGAGAGAGAGAGAGAGAGAGAGAGAGAACAACATACAGACAGACAGACTAACAGACTGACAGACAGACGGATAGACAGAGACAAAGAGAGGGAGGTAGAGAGAAGGAGAGAGAGAGAGAGAGAGAGAGAGAGAGAGAGAGAGAGGGGGGGGGAAGACAGACAGACAGACAGAAAGACAGAGACAGAGACAGAGACAGAAAGAGAGGGAGGTAGAGAGAAAGACAGACAGACAGACAGAGAGAGAGAGAGAGAGAGAGAGAGAGAGAGAGAGAGAGAGAGAGAGAGAGGAGGGGGGGGAGAGAAAGAGAGAGAGAAAGAGTGTAAGAGTGAGAGAGAGATACAGACATACTGAGAGAGAGAGAGAGAGAGAGAGAAAGAGTGTAAGAGTGAGAGAAAGATACAGACATACTGAGAGAAAGAGAGAGAGAGAGAGAGAGAGAGAGAGAGAGAGAGAGAGAGAGAGAAAGAAAGAGTGTAAGAGTCACAGAGAGAGAGAGAGAGAGAGAGAGAGAGAGAGAGAGAGAGAGAGAGAGAGAGAGAGAAAGGAGAGAGTGGATAGAGAACATACTCACATAATAAAGCAATACATTGCGGCGTTGAGAGTTCCATGTCCTAACCGGCAAATAATGCTGAATACTCCTTCCATGTAAAACAAAGCCCTGGCCATCTGTTTGAGACAACGTTCATCAATTCAAGTCGTACACGAGCTCTTGAACTCAGCCGATCTTTTTACGTGAAAGGAATGAACGAACTTCTCAAGGAGGAAGCGAAGATGGACAGAACATTGTAATCTCGGCAAAGCAGTTCGCAGAAACAATAATAAAAATTAAATGAGCAATAATCCGGAATTCATTAGGACGTGTCAGCAGAATGGAAAACAGAAAGTTAAGAGAGTCTGCTGAACAAATAATGATATATTATTATTCTACATATTTTTGTCATTAGGCCTATTGTTTCGAGAAAGCCTGGCTGGTTTTTAAACTGCTGTCCTAGCGTGTAACGCAGCGACACAGGATGAAAGCTGGAGAGATGCGCTGGGCATCTCTTGACTCTTCACGCGAAAGAGCTCTCATGCCCTCTCCAGAAAATCGATACTTTTTTTTAAACGCGCGGGAAAATACTGTGGAAATTCCCGAAAGACATGATGTTGCGTCCCAAAGCGCGCATCCATCTGCTTCAAAACGACATTAGCGAGAATTCTCGGTACTTTCTTTCCACGCCTTTTCGATATAGGAGAAGGAGAGTTGAGGAAATGATAGAACGACCATGGTCATCCCCTTTGGAGATCGCTGTCGCCGCTCAACCGTTTGAGATCAATACGACGACCCCTTTTAAAACAAGTCGTTCTAAGCTCGGAGACTCATTTCCTCCTTTCGAGTGAGGACATGACCGGACTGCGAAGCCCCGGATGAGAGGGCGAAATCGGCTACCCATTGCAGGATAAAGATGGTAAATCAACGGAAATGTCCGTAATGAAAGAGTGTAGGCTAGACTGACTGCATGCCTTCTACAACTAAGGTATTGTGAACGCACACTCGAGAGAGAGTCTGGTGAGTGTAGGGAGTTTGTTACGGAAATGATAAACTTACGTGTTGGTCATTGATCTGAGAGCAACGTTTTAAACCTGTTCGTACGCCTGGGGTCATTTTATACCCCAGAGGTTGTATTCTTCACATTTTAGAATGCACGTACTTCTAGTGCGAAGATCTCTTTGAAACTTTTAGTGTTTCTAAAAAAATCATTTTGACAGACTGCTATGCAAAGCGTACGGATAGTATTAACGAGTAAATTTCCTTTTTGGAAAGTAGTGGCACAGAGTTCCCTACGTCGTATGGATATGATAGTAAAACATGACTTACGGATAGGGTTAAAGAAAAGCAAAACAGTTTATTGCTTAGAGCTGTTTGTGGGAGTTTTCAAAAAATTGAGTTTTTGTTGTTGTTGGGGTTTATTTTTTGGGTTTTTTTTCTGCAGCTTGATGGAGTCGGTACAAGAAGTGGTAAATGGATAGTTTGAAGGATAGTATTTTTAAAAACCATTTGAGATCAATACGATGACCCCTTTTAAAACACGTCGTTCTAAGCTCGGAGACTCATTTCCTCCTTTCGAGTGAGGACATGACTGGACTGCGAAGCCCCGGATGAGCGGGCGAAATCGGCTACCCATTGCAGGATAAAGATGGTAAATCAACGGACATTTCCGTAATGAAACAGTGTAGGCTAGACTGACTGCATGCCTTCTATAACCAATGAGTCTACATAACAAGAGGGGCCACTTCTCTCTTTGAGCCAATTAAAAAAGTGTCCTCAAAATTCGGTGGCGCCCTCTTCGCAAAAGCGCACCTTTTGCGAACAGAGTTATCCTACTTGAGTTTTAAAAAATCAAAGTGAAACTAGCAAGTCTTTGAATGAATTTCGGAAGAACGCTTTTTTAAAATGGTTACGCTGACAAAAAACCTCTTCCGGAGGAAAGGGTGATTGTTTTCTTCGTTTAATTTGACTTTAGAATGAAAGGCGAGAGGTCATTAAAATATAAATAACCTAAAACTCCGCACTGAACGAACCCGACCTACTGATGAACAGCAGTCGATCTGCGCACGCAAGGGGGTGCTATTCCTATTCTTCTTCTGGAGAAACGAACGAGAGCTTCAAAACAAAGACTTCAGCGCCATCTGAAGCAATGAGCAGACTTCTGCGGACACTTTTTTGGCTGAGTGGCCCATCTTGTTATTTACTATCTTTGCTATAACTAAGGTATTGTGAACGCACACTCGAGAGAGGGTCTGGTGAGTGTAGCGAGTTTGTTACGGAAATGTAAGTTTATACTTACGTTTTGGTCATTGATCTGAGAGGAACGTTTTAACCCTATCCGTACGCCCTGTGTCATTTTGAACCACAGAGGTTGTATTCTTCACATTTCTGAATACACGTACTTCTAGTGCGAAGATCTCTTTGAAACTTTTAGTGTTTCTAAAAATAATCATTTTGATAGACTGCTATGCAAAGCGTACGGATCGAGTAAATCTTTGGAAAGTGGGGGCACAGAGTTCCAAACGTCGTATGGATACGATAGTAAAACACGACGTACGGATAGGGTTAAAGAAAAGCAAAATGATAGCTTCGAGCTGTTTGTGGAAGTTTTAAAAAAATTGAGGTTTTTGTTGTCGGTTTTTTCTGCAGCTTGATGGAGTCGATACAAGAAGTGGCCAATGGATAGTTTGAAGGATAGCGTTTTAAAAACTGTGCAAAAACAAACGAAACAAAACAACATCATCATCAACAACAAGAACAACAACAGCAACAGGATTCAGAGAGGTTGGACTGCCTCACCCGCTTCCCAAGAGAGACGATGGCCCAGGCGAAGAGCAAGCTCTTAGGGGCTCCAAACATTTCGAACGGATAGGCCAAGCTACCACACACAACAACAACAACAACAACAACAACAACAACAACAACAACAACAACAACAACAACAACAGCCACAAAAAGCGGAAAAAACCCAATTTTTTCCCAGCCGTTGTTTTAAAATATCAAAATTTCTGATAATGAGGTTTGCCACATCGAATAAATGTCCTCATGAGTTTCCTCATTAAGCGATTAACTCATCGGCACCAAGTGCTCTGTCCACTTTCTTTCCCACTTCTCCACCCCCTCCTCTCTCTCTCTCTCTCTCTCTCTCTCTCT
>NW_004798351.1:174102-175226 GCF_000002075.1 Aplysia californica
AGAGAGAGAGAGAGAGAGAGAGAGAGGGAGGAAGAGAGAAAGAAAGAAAGAAATAAAGAGAGACAGACAGAAAGTAAAAGAGAGAATATTTCAACCTTTTCATCTTCGTTCAACCAATTTCCCCTCAAAATTAATTCATTATCACAATCTAATTCTTTGCCGTCAACTGAGATTGTGGGCTTCAAATTGTCTAGAATAGTTGACAACATGAAGTAAATACAAAAGAGAAACTATTAACACTATCCGTACGTCCTGGGGTCATTTTGTACCCCCGGGGTTGTATTCTTCACGTTTTAGAATACTTCTAGTACGAAGAAGATCTCTTTGAAACTTTCAGTATTTCTCAAAAAATCATTTTGACCGACTTCTTTGCAAAGCGTACGGATCGGATTAACGAGTAAATTTCCTCTTTGGAAAGTGGTGGCACAGAGTTCCACACGTCGTATGGATATGATAGTAAAACACGAGGTACGGAGGGGGTTGAATTAGCCCGAATAGAATTGGACTTTTCACCATTTGTGAGGCATTGTGGTGAAATCAGGCGTTAGTCAAAATAATGAAATCGATGAAACCGATATTTTTTCTTCCGTTGGGCACATGGAAGAGGACGATAAGGGGAGAAAAAAAGTGGAAGGGGGGCGGGGGGGCGCTAAAACACATGTTATGTTCATTTAAAAATACATAGTTCAGTAAAATGCACACAAAAATGTTAAACTTAAATAGAAATAGAAGGAGGAAAAGCTTAAAAAACAACTTAGACAAAAAATTGCCCTCTAGGGTCTATTCAAATTCTTCGATTTAAATAATATTCTGACGACGAGAGCCTGATTTCACCGCGACGCCACGCAAATTTTCCCTCTTCTATTCTATAATCGCTTCCTCTTTCCTTCCTCGCCACCCCAACAATAAACAATAATATCGCGCTGCTGTATGGAACAGCACTCCCCATTCCCCTCGTTCGGACGAGAGAAGAGTAAGAACAATATTCATGACATTTTTGTCCCTAAACTGTCATCATAATTTGATTTCGTTTCTTTTCCTCTTTTCTCTTTTGCACGATTTCTCTCCTGGATGGAGTGCATTATTACTGCTTTAAGCGTGAGACAGAATCCGGGGGTGTGGGG
>NW_004798351.1:175326-180005 GCF_000002075.1 Aplysia californica
GCTAGTGGAGGGATTAATGCGTTGCAAAGGCCATAGTTAGTGGCTTTGTACTAGCTAACCTGGAGGGCAACGCAACTTGACCAATACATAGTAGGCAGGTGCATCCTTGGATTAATGCTTCCAGTTTAGTGCGGAGCGCACCGTTTGATCAGAGGTATTACAACAGAGTAACAAACACAAAAAAAGGAGGAAAGTTCAGGACGACAGATGTTTGATAGGAAAAAAGAGCAAACCACGTACGGGAGCACTCGCCAATCAATCTCAGAAAAAAATCTAACTAGTTACATTGTATTTAGTAAGATTGGTCAACTTAATAATTATAACACATTTTTTTCCTGTGTGTGCTCAATCTTTTTCTTCTCCACTATTTTTATTTATTTTTGTTTTGTTTTGTTTTGTTTTTTTCTCTATCTATTTGTAATCCAGTCCGTGCAGTACATGTATTAGTTTTCACTATATTCCTCTTGCCTTTTCACAATATGAAAACAAGTAGTGTATTATCATTTCACTATTTCGCCCCTCGTCTATTCCCAGGCTCGCTAGAGAAAATCGGCAGACGGCGCTCTAAGCGGTTCTCTGCCTCCGCCAGCACGGACAGCATGAGTGACGTCATCGTCATGAAACGGTCCAACAAAAAGATCAACACGTGCACTGTGAGCACACAGACGGACGCAGCACAGGAGAGTAAACTATACAGGCAGAGATCGGTGAGTCGAGACTTCTACTATAACAATGGCGATGATGATGATGATGATAATATACGATATATTGAAATTAATAATATAACAATAATGAAGGTAAATAATGACAACAATGATAAATACAATAACAATAATACACTGAACTGTAATGGTAATGATTAGAAATGATGATGATGATGACAATGATCGCACCCTTTAGTAGTGTGACATAGATGCGCGCACTTTAGTTCCTATAGCTAGAGTAGTAATTAGATTTAACATTATTTTGTGTATGTTCCTGATGAAGCCCGAGATCGGGCGAAACGTTGAACCAATATAAAATTTTCTAGGAAATCCTACAAGTCTCAACCCTTTCTTTTATTCTCTGCTGTTTACAACGATGATAATGAGGATGATAATGATGATGATGAGGATGATGATGATGATGATAATAATAATAATAATAATAATAATAATAATAATAATAATAATTATAATAATAATAACAACGCCCCCCCCTTCCACCCCAGCAACCAATGGTGCACGTGACCAAGCCAATCCCTATGATGACGCGCTCCCTGTCCTGGCACCAGATCCCTGGTCAGCCCGCCATACTTGAGGTGAACACCAGGCAACACTCCAAGTCCAGGTTGCGCGGGAAACTACAGCAACAGAAGGTGAGATTTCATATAATCATAATATGGACACTTTTTGTCCATTCGATATATGACCTCTGCTGATGCGACTAAGCGATGAGATACTGAATGATTGATTGTATTGTTGGTGGGTTTTTTTGCTGTCTGTAATTTCTTCCTGTCTTCTTTCGGGATTTTTTCAAACCTTTATTCCTATTTTACTACCGCCTTTCCTTCCCTTTGGTGATTTAATGGGGGAAAAAGTAGAAGTTTGAAAGTTAATCGTGGTCCATTTTGTCTCAAGGACCTTATCATATTATCATGTACAAGACATTACATTTTTTTTTTTTTACCAACAAACGGTTCAACGGATGTTTGATATATCCATGCATATTTCACTAATACTGGTGTCTTAGTTGTAGCAGTTTGGCTTTTGCTGTCGCACGCTGAAGAACTCAGTTCGATTTCCAAGTGGGGAGGGTCTTTTTTAAATCTAGTATCGCCATCTCTATCTGATATGACGTTGAATCAATCATCCTCAGCCCGAGTTAGCCCTGACAGGCAGGGTCGAAGCAGCTCGTCCCCTAAATGGCCTAGATAGGATCAATGAGGGCATAAAACATTTACAATTGCAATAACGTTATGATAACTAATTGTTGTGTAAGTGCGTCTGCGCATGTGTACGTGTATATATATATATATATATATATATATATATATATATATATATATATATATATATGTGTGTGTGTGTGTGTGTGTGTGTGTGTGTGTGTGTGTGTGTGTGTGTGTGTGTGTGTGTGTGTCTGTCTGTCTGTCTGTGTGGTTCATCTTATCTTATCTTATCTTATCTTATATTACCCCCCCCCCCCACCTCAAAGACCAAGGCGACTCCGACAGAACGCCACCGGCGGTACGGACTGAGCGTGGCTCCAGATCTCACACAACTCATGGACACGACTGACGTCATAAGCCAGGCAGGGGGCCGGGGAGGAGGAGGAATGACGTCAGCTCACGTGACCGCAGACACATCATCGGGAAATGAAAACTCTTCTGCCATAGTGATGGCTCTGAGAGGTATCAGTGACGTCAGCACGGACACTGGGTCCGCCTTGTCCGTGTCCAGGTTGGAGGAGGTTTCGATCCCGTGCAATGTAGGACGTGACATGACCACGTGCGCTGTGCTGACCACCACTGACGTCACAGCCGGACCTCCGACGGTGGCAGCGGAGAGTAGTGGGGATACCAACACTCGTAGTGGTGTCTGCGCTGGTGATGATGGGACGATAGCTCCCAACAACAACAATAACAACAACAATAATAACAACAAAAGCAATGCCAATGGCAGTGAGGTAAAAAGGACCAGTCTCCCCTCTGAAAAGCTTCTCGGAAGTGCAATAGAGGAACACGATTTCAAAGAAGCGTTTTTCTTGGGGAAAAAGGCTAAACGCACAAACTCCAGACCTCAATATGGAAGCTTTGATTCTTGTAAGAATCCGGAGAGCAAAGACACGGTGGTCAGATTAAGTAGGTCAAAGTCTGATGACCTCGCAACGAGAAAACTGATGATTCCTTCAATGGGAGTGACTCACCTTAGTGGTAGAAACAGCGTCAATGTGATTCTGGAAGAGGAAGATGGGGAGAAGGAGGCAGACTTTTCTGAGGAAGGCATGGTTCTGGAAGTGATCAGTTCCAAAACAGAAGTAAGCAAACTGTGAAACTTGAACATGGAATTGTCAACGCCGTGCAGATTTATGCATTCATGTTATATCTCTACACCTGACATTGTTATACTGTTGCCAAAACATTGTGTATGTAGACCGACAAATGTTTTACAGTGTTTTCACATCAACAAAGGATTCTTTATGTGTTTAATCAACATAGCATATTACTCAGGAGGACAGAATATTCCACGTATGATCTGAATGATGTGGAAGTTGTGTGAGTCCAATTCCAGAGTGAATGACGAGCTGGGACAAGAGGGGGTGTGATGGAGGCTTGGGGGAATGGGGAGGGGGAGGGGGAGGGGTGTGTGATCAGTAAATTAGAGTTTAGATGGCACTCTCGCACGAATATCCTGTTAACATTTGAAACGTTCAATGGACATTCTCGTGGTGTTTATTTTGGACTTGAAAATATCATAGTAGAATCTTTCAAAGTACAATAAATTCGCTATAATAGAATAGCGAAAGAGCATCCCGTGATTTACGACAGGTTTTTACTAACACAGTAAACTGCAGTGTCAGTCTGTGAACTTTTGATTTGCGATTTTTCAAGACTTCCAATATATTACAAGACAAGTTTTTCCATTGATTCGTTCATTTGTATAAATCACTCTTTGCACACGTTATCAGCACACGCAAGGCTGTTTCTTCTCCAGCATTGTCTGCTTAAAGGTAAAGTCGCATCTTTGAAAGGCTCCAGGTCGTAGGAAATGCTCAGTTCTGTTTGGAAAGACTAGACTGGTGGTCAGGGAATTTGGGGTCCAAGTGCACAGGACAAAAACGGAGAAAATTATAAAATTCTAAATTAGAAAATTACATTCGACGAACTCTTACAAAAATACTTATGGGTGTGTTACACCTCTATCGATACAATTTCAATCAACTAGTTCTTATGCAAAAAAAATAATTAATGATCAATGCTCGGTTCTCACTGACAGGCAGGATGGAAGTAGCCCGCTGCCTAAATTAAGTAAACAGTGTAGATGGGGGCATAAAAACCTGAAAAAATGAGCCTTTGTTTGCAGGGGAGTCGAAGGCTCTGCTGACCAAACACAGATACCACACTATAGAAACCAAGCATGCTCTACAATTTTATTGTTTAGAAATATTAATTCGCTAAAAAAGACAAGCAAATATTTTTCGCCCAAATCGACACAATGTAGGTCATTTTGGTGGCGGGTTGCTTTGACTATATCCACCGATAAAGGCGAAATCCATTCTGAGTGGGATACGATATCCCAGCAGACAGACAGAGATACGAACTCACGTCTTCTGCGTGCAACGGTGAGGAGCAAGACCACTACACCTCAGATGCCAGTGTTCTTAGATGCGACTGGTTCTTTAAGAGTTAAGATTTTCCAGCACTGCGCACGTTTTCCATGTGTACTTTATCATTCCATTGTTGTTGTTTTTTTTAATCTTTTGTACAGTATTTATGTTTCAGTTTATTTTTAACATAACGGAGCAGTACAGAGCAATGTGTGTAGTTAGTCCGTAGATTTACTATTTTTATATATGTACGATGAAACTATTTGAAGCTTCTTAGTGTATATCAGTTATATATTTATGTCATTACTGACTTATGCAGACCTACCTTGGTGTATGTGTGGGTGTGTGTGTGTGTGTGTGTAAGTGTGTGT
>NW_004798351.1:180105-184992 GCF_000002075.1 Aplysia californica
AGAGAGATAGAGAGAGAGAGATAGAGATAGAGAGAGAGAGACAGAGAGAGAGACAGAGAGACAGAGAGAGAGAGAGAGAGAGAGAGAGATATGGAGAGAGAGATGGAGAGACAGAGACAGAATTTACTAACACAAGAAAATCCAAACACCAACAGTCTCCTTATCTAAAGGCCAAGGACAAGAAAATCAAATGAATAAAAATAGAAAAAAAGGGTTTGACTAAACTTGATAAAAACGTCTTCGCCCTTTGCCGAGGGGGAAGCACAAGTACATTATGACCAATCAGGGCCAGGTGTGTGTCGAATGATAAACAAACCAGTTCTTAAAAAAACAACAACCCCCCCCCCCCAAAAAAAAAAAACAAAAAAAAAACAGCAGGGGATATGGCTGTCGAGGCTGATCAAGGCACGAACGTCACTATTTTTAAACATAGGTCCCTCATCATAGTCGTCATCATCACCATAACTGGGTGACCAGCGAGTACTAAAAGTGTAGTCTTGACCTTTCTGGACTGGAGTGGCTCTCATTTTTTTCCAGATTAGCTCCCTTTCCGGTGTCCATGGGAGACTGTGGTGTATAATGTCAAATTTCACCTTCAGCCTTCAGCGCTGGATAACACAAAAGGCTTTCCACTCATCTGGACTAACCTGATCGGAAATGGACATTAAGTTCTGAAGTTCAGCTGCCTAACCCGTAATAATATACTGAAGGATAGATTTATTTCTCTTTTGTGCGCAGCCAATTTTGCCATTCACGACTTCGGCCTCAGAAGCTTCCCTGTAACCCCGCTCCTACGAAACGTATTTGCATCGAATGAACAGCTAGCTAACAGAGTGGAAATGAATGAAATAAGCACGAAACGTAGAGTTCGATAATTACAGATCAGTTGCATTAGCTAAGTCTTGGTAGATTTCTTACGACTCTAATCAACAGAACGATGCCACGAACCAGCTGAACTCGCGCGCCATACAATGAAACCCCCACGTAACTGTGTTGAAATGGAAGTCAAGTCTATATCTGACCATACCATACCATACATATGAAAATGATAAATTCGTAGATTTATATTTACCCTGAATGCTGAAAACATTGTAAGCTTTGGGTTTATACCATATAATACACACCAGAGTGATTCCTTTCCTCCTCCTTTGCATCTTCCTCCCCATTCTCCCTTTCCTTCCCCACTTCTCTCTTTTCTATTTATCTATTTTTCTATTTAGTCAAATATACCAGCACTAAACTGATAAAAAATCGACACCCAGGAAGCCGCTGTAATGTCCCCCTACAATAATATCCTCAAACAGTTCTCCCTCAAAGGACATGCAGTTCCCTGTCAGCGGAGGCTAGCAGTGAATAATCTCTCATTTCCTAGACCCCCGCTGTGCACCCTTTACATGTGTACATGGACAGTCGTTTGGTTCCCACATGTCGTGCTATGTACAGAGAACTTTTCCCCTCGATCTTTTGCCTAGGGGGGCAAAGTTCACTCATGATGACAGTGTAATCACGCAGTAAATGAAAAAAACTTTCTGGGACATAGCCAACAGTAGTTGGAAACATGGATGGAAGTTAGTGGTGAATTCACAGTGTTCTCGAAATACCATTTTCGCCGTAAGAACCAACAACAGCAAGTAGTCAGCATATTTATAGTTTTATCTACCGATTTTTGCAATCTCAGTGAACGCGTAGTGAAATAACAAATTGCTAACTTGAAACTGAACTGGCAAATTTTCTCAAGATTTTTCGTTAGGAAAAAAACTCACCAAACCAGCATTTAGACATTCGTAAGCATACAACAGAGTATAACATTAAAAAAAAAGAATACAAAAAACCCAGAAACTCTGCTTAAGCATGTAAGTTGTCCGACAGTTGATTTATTAAGCTCGACAATTACTTTTTGCTTAGACGAAAAATGTCGTTCAAACGTTTGATAAGTAGTCTACTTAATCATCGCAGTGCCAGGCCTGATCTGCGACACGACAAAAAAGCTCAAGACTGTCTCAGACCAGGCACTGAAGCGGTGAAAATACGGAGGAATTATAATAATCTCCAACCCTAAGTGATGTGAGCACGTACGTGCATCGGTGCTTCTGTGTTCGAATACCCCCCCCCTCCCCTTCCCCCAAATAAATACCAAAGATGGTACATAACAAGATAATTCACTCCTCTCTTTGAGCCAATTAAAAACGTGCCCTCAAAATTCGGGGGCGCGTTCTTCGAAAAACCGCGTACTCTGCGATTAGAGTTAGATCTACCCTACTTGTGTGAAAAATAATAATAGTGAAACGAGCAAACTATGCTACTCATATTCATCTTCTGGAGAAACGAAAGAGAGCTTCAAAACAAAGACTGCAGCGTCATCTGAAGGAAAGCGCGGACTTCCGCTGACACTCTTTAGGCCGAGTGAACTATCTTGTTATGTCATCATCATCCGGTGCCTTGCCGACTTGCGTGGGCGATCATGGACCTCCACTTCCCTCTGTCTTGCGTTACAGCGATGGTGTCTGTTGTTCTTGCTGTTCTCAGCCATGTTGTTAACTGGTCCAGTATCTTTTCCCTCTGTCTGCCTTTGCCTCTTTTTCCATCAAACTTGCCTGTTGTTACAATATTCTCCAATGTTTCTTTCCGCATTGTGTGTCCAATGAAATTTGTCTGTCGCTTTCGTATATTTGTCATTTATAAACTTTCGTCTGAAATTGTTATGTACCTCCTTTGCAAATACTCCAGAGAATCTCTTTATTAAAAGAATGAAAGCTGACAAGAAAATTATGATCTAACGGTTCTGGAGAACCTTCACAGGAAGCCCATCTATACGCAGATCGTTTTTTTTTTCTTCTAAAGAGTGGTTTTTTTTTACTACTTAACCTCGTATCCTTTTGGAACAACGACGAGGTCAGACATTGTTCCTGGCAGCCGGTGTTTGCAGACGGTACCCCGCTCGGCGATACCGCGGGTCCGATTACTGGAGACAGGAAGTGACACGCCAGAGCTTGACAAACAAGGGGGAGAACTCTCCGCTTTTTATAGTGTCGATCTTTACCTGTGGTAATGTTAGGCCCAGATCTCATGGCTCACACTGAAGGACGCGCTGTTACTGTTAGCTCTGTTGATAGTTTCTTAAGAACTTATGGTGCTGATTTGTACGGTTCGAAGCAACAATGGAGAGTCCATACTCACGTCGCGTTTTACGATCGTATCCATAACGACGTGGGGAACTCTGTGCCACCACTTAACCCTATGCGTACGTCGTGTTTTACTATCGTACCCATACGACGTGGGGAACTCTGTGCCACTACTTTCCAAAGAGGAAATTAACTCGTTAATCCGATCCGTACGCTTTGCATAGCAGTCTCTCAAAAGGATTTTTAATAAAAGAAAAACTGAAAGCTTCAAAGATATCTTCTTACTAGAAGTATTCTAAAATGTGAAGAATACAACCCCGGGGGTACAAAATGACCCCAGGGTGTACGGATAGCGCTGATGTTCTAACTGAAGCTCAGTTGGTATTGTGCTAACTTATAGTTTGAATACAATACTAAGGGGAATCCTTATAATTACTCTAATCCTCCTCCTCCTCCTCCTCCTCCTCCTCCTCATCATCGTTATCATTATCATCATCATCAAAACCTGTGTTTCGGCACTTATATGACCTTATTGTGTCGTAAGTGCCGTAAGACTCTTATCAAAACAAACAAACAAAAAAGCCTTGTGGGACAAGGCATGATCAGTGCATCATCTTTGAAGGTTGGTTTTTCTTTAGTGAAATAAAAGAAATAAGCTGTGCAGGTAGCTTGTGGCTTCTGTTATGACTATAGAGACCAGTTGGCCGCATTTAAAGGCAAGCAGACTAACCAATATTTCGGGGGTTTCTACAAATTTTGACCTACACCAAAAGTTGGCATTGCCCTACCAATAGGAGAAGTTTGGTTTTATTGGTGAGTATATTTGTTTGGTTAGAGAGAAAACTCTCCTGCCTTTTAAAGAAACTGAACAAGGGGTAAAAACGTTACCTTCGATTTTCTCAAAATAGAATTGCTCGGGATAGCCCGCTTGTCCTTAAAAGCGACCAGTTCATACAGAGACAGGTTTGTCACATTTTGAGTATTTTCAGATAACACAAAGAGTTCACAGAAGTTACAGCGTATTCAAGACATAATCACGAACCACTGTAAAGACTTATCCAGTTTTCGTAGGGGTCATTTAAACAAATATGTGAAGTTATTCTTGGGGACAAAGAGCAGTCATAGATTCATTTGTCCTCATTTTATGCATTGGAATAGGACTGGAGAAACTGACTGGTGCCCTATGGTCCAAGCTGGTGAAAGGCAAGAAAATAAGGAAAATTGGGTCATCTGAATTATTCATGACTTCGGATTTTCTTGCCAGTCCGTGGTTCATTACAATAAACGGATGTTTTATCGACCTATTCATTTTTTTTCTCCGCAACTTAGTCAGCGTTTTTAAAAACTGTCTACCTAAAAGAGGTCACACACACACACTCTCTCTCTGTTTTGAGTTCTTTTCGTGCATTCAACGAAAAGTGGACCAGCATACGTCACAAACGGGGAACACCGTCTGATGACGTTGTTGTTGATGGTGGTGGGTCTCGATTATGGGTCAACGGAGAACAGGAAATCGCTCAAATATTATGTTTACTGATGACATCATTTTGATAACTGAGTAACATAATAATAATATCACAAAAGGACGACGCAAGCTTGGCTGGAATGCTTCGCACGTCACAAATCTCTCCCTCCCTGGTTATTCTCCCTCTTTTTTGTCTATTTCTCTTTCTCTCTTTGTTTCTTTCCCTCTCCCTCTCCCTATCCGTCTCCGTCTCTCTCTCTCTCTCTCTCTCTCTCTCTCTCTCTCTCTCTCTCTCTCTCT
>NW_004798351.1:185092-186848 GCF_000002075.1 Aplysia californica
CAGAGACAGAGGGACAGAGACAGAGACAAAGAGAGAGAGAATGGATAAGACATACAAAAAGAGAGAGAGACAGACTAAAAAAGAAAGCAAGAGAGAGAGAGAGAGAGCGAGAGAGAGAGAGAGAGAGAGAGAGAGAGAGAGACAGAGAGAGACAGAGAAACAGAGAGACAGAGAGACAGAACGTGGAGCGAAAAGACGAGTGGTATTCCAACCTGCGTGAACTATATTTAGATCAGGTACAATGTAGATAACATTGTTAATATAACATGTACTTTTGCAGAACTGTTCAATAAAAAGCGATTGCAGTGATTTATTTGAACTTCAGTTTTCCATACTTTTTATTATAGTATAGTGTCACAGGGGTCATAAGGACAACACTGCTCATTCCAATAATAGTGCTTTGTGGTACTTTCATTAACCTTCACACTGCACATACTCTACATACTTTAAAAAAAAATTATACTACATACACATTTTTTTTACTATACCTTTACTCTTCACAAACTACTCAACGATGTTATTTTACTACGCTTCGTACTACACATTCTGTCTAGTTGAACTATTTAACCTTACCATTATACTTTGCATACTGTTTTATGACTCTCTTCATACTAAACATAATTAATTTCATTTCTCAAAATTATTTTGACAGACTGCTCTGCAAAGCGTTCGGATCGGATTAACTAGTAAATTTTCTCTTTGGAAAGTGGTGGCACAGAGTTCCTTACGTCGTATGGATACGATAGTAAAACACGACCTACGGATAGGGTTAAGATACGTTTTGCACAACTAAACATATTTTCTAATGATACTCCTTTCTAAATCCCCCCTGCCCCTGCTGTAGATACTGGTAGAATTATTTTCTGATATCTTTATTTTTGTCTCCTTTGATAGCTGTTCTTACAAATAAGACTCTATTTGTTGCGTTTGAAATGTACTATAAAAATTTAATTTCAGGATAAAGGGTTTTAATTCCCAACCACAGAGGAAAGTGTCATTATTGTCAGTAAAAAGGTTCTTAACTTTAATTTCAAAATGTTTTAATTCAATCGCTAACCACAGAGAAAACTTTCAGCCATTTCATGAAATGGCCGGCCATTAATTTTAGTTATTTCATGAAACGACTGACCCTCACGGTCTGGAACGACTGAAAATGTTAGTACTTTCACGAAATGACTGATTTTACAGTTTGACTGTAACATAATATATAACAACGTTATGTAAAATGCATGATCTCCGCATACAGTGTCCTTCTCCGATAGTATCGACAAAGACTGCAGTGGGCCTCATATTATTAAGCTGCTCAGTAACTCGAGTTCAAGAACTCTCATTTCTGGATTCTGGAATCATCCGCGCCTTAAGCAAGCTGGAGACACTCGATTCAAATTTTTCCTCACCTTGGAATTAAACTTAACTCAAGCTCTTTGCAAAGGGTTTATAAGACGCACGATCATTCGATTCCTGATTATAAGCATTATTATGACCTTACGCAGTTGCTAGCGCCGAAAAACCTCTATTAAAACTAAAAAGAGTTTATCTATTATAGTTCATCATACTGCCGGATTTAATGTACAGTCATTCCAACGTAGTGTACTATGTTTCAGAATAATATCTCCTCCCTCACCCCTCTCTTATCGCACCTCCTCCCTCAGCCAACGCCCCTCTCACTCCCTCACTTCCCATTCCTCCCTCACTTACGCATTCCCTCTAACTTCCCCCTCGACCTTCCTCCCTACCTCCTCCTCCTCCTCCTCCT
>NW_004798351.1:188769-190726 GCF_000002075.1 Aplysia californica
AAATAAAAATAATATAATGCCTAGAAATCATTGTAGCTGAAGAAGATAGGCAAGTTCTGATAGAAACGTCACTGGTTTGGAAAAATCCCATTCAGCAACTGGAAACATTTCATTTAATTAATTTGCACCAAAACTGCTCGTGAAAAAAGGGAAGCATGACGTTGTGTAGTCCCTTGCTGCGATTTATTAATTAGTTTCTAGACACGGTCTTTGGCCTGCTACTGCTAGCAATTGTATACGTATTACGTTATTACGTATTACGTATTACGTATTACGTGTTACGATTACGTATTACGCTAAAGCTTCAAAAGTGGATGGTTGGCGAGTGTTCTGGTGTGGTTTGCTTCTTATCTCTCACCAAACCTCTGTCGTCCTTACCTCTCCTTTTTCTGTTTTGTGTTCATTACGGTTTTGTAACACCTGTAATTCTTCGGTACTTATATAATATGATCTAATTGTGCTTTACATAGCAGTCTATCAATATGATTTTTTTAGAAATACTGAAAGTTTCAAAGAGATCTTCGTTCTAGAAGTATTCTACGAGTAAAATGTGAAGAATACAACCTCGAGGGCACAAAATGACCCCTGGGCGTACGGTTAGGGTTAACGGAGTAGCAACAAGAATAAATACACCAGAAGAAACAGTATTCGTTGGATGATTCAGGCAACTCGTAATAGTAAATTCTGTCTGACCTGTAACGCAAAACCTCATGGGATAGAGCCGAGGGGTTGCCCTGTGTGTCTGTCTGTATGTATGAATGTATCATGTATGTATGTATGAATGTATCATGTATGTATGTATGAATGTATCATGTATGTATGTATAATTCGGCTAAGAAAATATAATTCAGTTACGTTGCCAACAACATCACCGTCTGCAGATCCTGGTCTGTCTCGTCCTCATAAACGGGGTGTTCTTCCGCTGGGTCTGGCGTACTTTCCTTCCTTGCCTGTTTCTGCCAGTGCCATCGATTTTGGGACATGGGCCGCCATTCGGAGCAAGCTGTTCGCCCATTTATCTCATTAGCGGAGGCCAACAGGGACCCCGGCTGCAACCAACCACTCCGTTGACGGCTTGACTAACATTATGGACGTGGTGCCTACACCGGCGTTGCAACTGAGGCTTCCTCCACGCTGCACTACACATCATTTCTGAGGCGTCGTGGCCAAATCACACGCTCGTCTGATGGACTCCGAGGTGGATATTGGAGTGGGGAGCGGAGCACGTATGGCAATGCCCGGAGTGCTATGATGTGGTTCCCAGGATCAAGTAATCAAGCAATCAAATGCTCGTCAACTTTTTGAAATCGAAGAAACCGACATTAATTTTACTGCCCATTTGGATCTAACAGTTTTTATATTCAAAAAAGTTTGTTTGTTTTGACTGAATAACATTAGTTTATGTCAATTCAAAAACACATCCCGGTGTAGATTTCACTGAAAAACGTTGATGAAGGGAACACAAATGCAAACTTGCAGTTTACACACCCATAACCAAGAAGGTGTTTACACTTCAGATTTGGAACTCATCAAACTCTGACAGTCATTTTCTGGCTAATGTTTACCTCTGAAACCAGGCGAAACACATCTCCTTTAGTTGAATATTATATCTCGACGTCTATTCAAGATAGATGGGTATTTTATTTTTCATCGAAGGCAAAGACAAAAGACCAGGATTTTATCCCCCGTTGCCCGTTTGTATGAGATTGACGCCATCTGATTAGTAGAAAAAAGTGCGTATGATAGTGTCCAATAGTGTATTACGTGCATACTTAGTATAAATAGTAACTGTAATAGCAGAATAGAGATTCCAGGATTAAGTAAGTCATTGACCTGAGAGCAGTGATGATTTTAGACAAAAGAACAGGATTTAAAATTTCACCAATTACCCCATTTGCCCTCAAAACTGACGAGCGGCTTGTTCCACCGAGATGTACTACACACCCTTTGTGTCTCG
>NW_004798351.1:193506-196351 GCF_000002075.1 Aplysia californica
CCTGGCCTAGTATAGAATGTTTGGGTAAATCCGGAGTGACCAAAATAACTTGGAGGGAATAATCAACGCCCCAATCGTAGTCTACAGCTTTGTGCGTCTCCAAGGCAAACGGATACCTGATGAATAAACAGGCAAAGGCAGATAGATACCAAATAAATGAATAAACAGGTAAAGACAAACAGATACCAGATGAATAAACAGGTAAAGGCAGATAGATATCAAATAAATGAATAAACAGGTAAAGACAAACAGATACCAGATGAATAAACAGGTAAAGACAAACATATACCAGACGAATAAACAGGTAAAGAAAGGCAACCAGATAAACAGATGAATAGACAGGTAAAGGCAGACAGATACCAGATTAATTAATAAACAGGTAAAGGCAAACAGATACCAGATGAATAGACAGGTAACGGCTAACAGATACCAGATGAATAAACAGGTAGGTAGGTCGTACTAACATGCCGGTCGTTTCTGCACACATGTATCGACAGGTCGTATCAGGTATACAAGTAGATAGACAGATACACATGTGTTATGTACAGGCATATGTTCATATGGGTGTGTCTGTGTGTGTGTGTGTGTGTGTGTGTGTGTGTGTATGTGTGTGTGTGTGTGTGTGTGTGTTTCTATTAGATAGATAGATAGATAGATAGATAGATAGATAGATAGATAGATAGATAGATAGATGGACTCGTAAAAAGAAGAAGTAAAAAAATAACCACACGTTTGCCGAAGGTCTTAGCCTTAATCAAACACAAAAATAAAACATTTTCTCTCTGCAGTTAGGAATATCTGATCTTCAGCTCAATATTTTGTACCTTTCGTTCTTGTTTTTACAAAATGTGCTACAGGCTTTGTAATCTCAGAAGATTAGAGGTGTTACAAGAGAGTAACAAACATTTAAAAAAGAAGGGGAGATAATGACGATAGATGTTTCATAGTAAAGAAGAAGAAAACCACACCAGAGCACCCGCCAACCACCCACTTTGTGATCTCAAAGCGTATCAATATTACATCAAGGAGCTTTAACATCGTTGGCTGGTGACAGCTGCAGGTGGGGAAAAATATAGATTTACAACCTGATTAGCCGTTCAATGTTTGACATCAGCAGGATCATCATCATAATCCGATGCCTTGCCGACTGGTGTGAGCGATCATGGACCTCCACTTCCCTCTGCCCTGCGTTGCAACGATGGTGTCTGTTATTCTTGCTGTTCCCAACCATGTTGTTAACTTCTCCAGTATCTTTTCCCTCTGTCTGCCTCTGCCTCTCTTTCCATCAAACTTGCCTGTTGTTACAATATTATTATTCTCCAATGCTTCTTTCCGCATCGTGTGTCCAATGAAATTAAAATTTGCCTGTCGCTTTTGTATATTCGTCATAAGCTGTCGTCTACAATTTGACATCAGCATCAGCAACAGCAAACAGAAACATCGCGTAATTTGCGATCTGCTGTCGTTACGAAGATTACCGCTCCCCTACCCACATGAATGGTTCATGAAGTGTTGTACAGTGAAGTAAAGTAAGAAATCTTCGACTGCTATTATGAATGATCTGTAACGAAAATAGAACGTGTTTATATTTTAATTTTTATTTCTGGTTTGTTGTTTTTTGCACGTGTATAACAAAAACAACAACAATAACAAAAAGCAAAAGCAAACAAACAAACAAACAAACAAAACCCCAAATAACTTTGTCCAATGTACCCGCCCTAACGTTTTGCAGGATTTTGTCGGCCATGTTGGGAAACAATGTCATCTTTTAAAAGTAGGAACCTTCATAATAATAATTTGATAGTGTTTAAAAAGAACTATTATTATTTAACTCTATCCGTACGCCCTGGGGTCATTTTGTACCCCAGGGATTGTATTCTTCATATTTTAGAATACTTCTTATACGAAGATCTCTTTGAAACTTTCAGTATTTCTTAAAAAAATCATTTTGACACACACTAGTACATTTACTCTTTGGAAAGTGGTGGCACAGAGTTCCCCCACGATAGTAAAACACGACGTACGGATAGGGTTATAGTGTTCTTTCATCAGTGAACTGCACACCTCATCGCCTTGACGGTGTCTTCTACGTCATCATCAACGGCAGCAACAACAAAATGACAGCAAAAGCAAAATCGCCTTTGTCAGTAACAGTAACAGCTTTGTCGTCAGCAACAATAACATCATCACCATCGACCACAGCAGTTGCAACATCATTATTGACAGCAACAACAACATGGTAATGGATAACCACTGCAACTTTATCATCATCATCATCATCATCATCGTCATCATCGACAGCCACAGCAACAACGTCGTCGACAGCAACAACAACACCGTTATCGAAAGCAGCAGCAACATCATCATTGACAGCAACAACAACGACATCATCATCCACAGCTACAGCAACATTGTTATCGACGACAGCAGCAACGACATGCCAAAAGGCGATGACATGAGATTTATTTTACCACAAAAAAGAAAGAAAAAAAAGAAAGAAAAAATATTACGAATGAAAGAAAAAAAATTGGGGGAGCAGGTGTTTCTCTTTCTCATTTAGACTCCCCTTGGGGTTGCCGACACTTTCTAACCTCCCGCCCCCCTCCCTTTCATCGCTTTCACATTCTGTTTCGTGCATGCATGCGAACGGATGAATTTATTTCTGTCACATTTGGGGAGTAAAGATAGTGGCTAGGCTATGAGCAATGCAGTTTAGCATGTTTAGATAAGATAAGATAAGATAAAGATACATCTTTATTGTCCAGATCTGGCACATTGGGTTGGTGTTTCACATACACACACACACACACACACACACACACACACACACACACACACACACACA
>NW_004798351.1:199164-200420 GCF_000002075.1 Aplysia californica
TTTTTTCTCTACCAATTCCAGAAATCCCTCCACACTCCATCTCTCTCTGATCCCAGCCTTTTCCCGGACAGTCATCAGGACCCCACCGATTTCTGTCTCAGACGCAGGGAGGATTTAGAGACAATGATAAAGCAATACGTAGAGCTCTTCTCGGCTTTGCATGGCGGGGACTGTAAGTGGAGATAATATGAGAATGAAATATACTATACTAACATATCTCCTTTGCCCTCCCTAAAAATCTATATTCCGCGAAAAGCATGACAAAATAAAGACAAAAGGAAAAGTAACACATTTTTAAAATGCAATCAACCACATAAACACACACACACACACACACATAAACAAACAGACAAGCAAGCAAACAAACAAAAACAATGACATTTTTTAACGGAACAAAACATTAATATAACCGTAAGCGAAACTTAATAGGCACTAGGAAACCACGGTATTTGGAGGAAAGTCCTAATACTTTAAAAAAATCACTAGCATGGTGCACCGAACCCATTTATATAATAATTTGCATATGGTCGCTTTTAAGGACAAGGGGGCTAACCCAGATTTCGGGGGTTTCCAGAAATCTTGACCTACACCAAAGGTGGGCATTGCTCTACCTTTAGGTGAAGTTTAGTTTCATTGGTGTGCATATAGTTGTTTGATTATAGAGAAAACTTTCCTTGTCTTTTAAAGACACTGAACCAGAGGCAAAAACTTTATCTTCGATTTTCTCAAAACAACATTTTACGGGATAGCCCCCTTGTGCTTAACAGCGACCGTTTGTTATCACACGTATTTTGCGCCCCAACCAACACAGTTTGGATTATAAAGGAGGAGTCCACGGGAAGGACGGGCAAAGTCACAAAATGGAAATTATGAGGGTGTCAATTTTAAAAGTTTGTGGACTCACAACTTCATATTTGTTTGAGAAACGAACCGACGTCTTTGGACATTTGGTGCAACGCCTCTTTCAACACAGTAAGATTATTTCAGAGGCGGGATCTCCGAACGTTAAAGACCATCTCCGACAGAACCGAGCAAACTGGGTGTAGCTCTAGAGCTGAAAACTCTCCGAAACAACTGAAGTTCAGAACAACAGAGGAGGATTTCGAACTCAGTAGTCAAGCTTGAAACCAATACCACTGAGCTAACATAGGGACATTAAGTAAAACCCATGAAAGCAAAATCACCGCATGCGAAATGAAATGTAAAACCCTTAACATCACAAGACGAGACAGGCAGAGACATGAAGAAGTAAGAAC
>NW_004798351.1:205719-214669 GCF_000002075.1 Aplysia californica
GTTGACATCCACCCCTTGGCGCTCATATGACCTTATGCAGTTGCAAGCACCGTAAAACCTTACTAAAGCAAACAAAATCCCTTGTGGGGAGAATTACTATCGACTATCTTGGTCAGTCCGCTTGGATGTTGTATTTCTCTCAGACCGGTTTGGCTGTGAAGGGCATAGATGAAAACTCGTCTGGTCATCCTCACCCAGTGCCAGATCTGCGACAGACATCGGCGATCATGGTTTTCCATTCACTCCTTTGCTGGGATGCTCTAAAAAAAAGCTGCGTTTCCTTTATCTTTCCCTGTTACCCATTTTTGTGGCGTGCTGACAAAATGAGTTACTTCTCGCAATCCACAAATGGATATATTGGCCAAAAATCGACATTAGGGTCAAATTTGTAGATTTTCTATTGATGCTATATTCTTTAACTTTAACCTGTCTTTTATTATTTCATACTTAATAATTGTAAAAACTTCACCTACAACCGTGATGTATCAATTTCCTAAAGGTTTGAATCCGAGAAGTAATTCATTTTGCCAGCTTGCTTCACATTTGTTTAGGTTCCCTAAGTATGTTGTTCTGGGCCTACCCCTGCCTCGCTTGCCCTCAATTTTGCCAGTGAGAGGTAGATGTAGTAGCTGGCAAACGATCGAAATAAATGTGTTGACGAGGGCGTAGAAAAGCCTACATTAAAACATAGATAAAAAGTACTTGAACCCTATCCGTACGTCGTGTTTTACTATCGTATCCATACGACGTGGGGAACTCTGTGCCACCACTTTCCAAAGAGGAAATTTACTCGTTAATCTGATCAGTACGATTTGCATAGCAGTCTGTCAAAATGACTTTTTTGAGAAATACTGAAAGTTTCAAAGAGATCCTCGTACTAGAAGTATTTTAAAATGTGAAGAATACAACCCCGGGGGTACAAATTGAACTCAGGGCGTACGGAAGGATAGGGTTAAAAAGATTGAGGCGACAAGGTTCAATAAAGGTCATGTAAATGAAAGAGAATTTGTGTTGTGTGCTGACAAAATATGAGTTACTTCTCGGATCCTAGCCCTATGGAAATAGAAACATCGTGTTTAAGTTTATAAGTGAAGTTTTACAATTTATAAGTATGGAATAATAAGAAGCATGTTATACATAAAAAATAGAGCATCAATAGAAGAACTAATTTGACCTCGGTGTTGATTTTTTTTGCTAGTATCTCCATTTGTGGATAGCGAGAAGTAACTCGTTGTGTCAGCACGCCACACATTTGTCTTAAATCAGGAACAACAATCGGTTCAGCAACAAACCAAAGAAAAGATAAATGTAGCGGCAGTCACAGTCGGACGGAAGCGAACTGACACAAGTAGCCCAAGAACAGGCGCACTGCTCACGAAGTTTAGTACCAAATATAGTTTCGTAAAGAAAAGAAAGTGGGCGGTTGGCGGGTGCTCTGGTGTGGTTTGCTCCTTCTTTCCTATAAAAAATCTATCGTCCTTATCTCCCCTCCTTCTTTTTCATGTTTGTTACTCTCTTGTAGCACCTCTAATCTTCTGGCGCTCAATAACCTTATGTAGTTACGAGCGCCGTAAAACCTCTACAAAAACACAGAGAAGAAAAAAATGCAACTATGTACATACTAGGTTCACCCGATAAAGATCGTTTGTTCAACCTTCAAGACTAGAATCAATAATTTCTAATCTCCAACAGCTGTGCTAAAGTAAAACAGTACAGTTATTTTTTTGGGTTCAATGACAACGAAAACACAGATTACGGAGCTTCACAAAAACAGGAGACAAAGTTGACACTGCACCAAATCGTTCGTGTAAATATTTCTCCAAGTTCTAAGTGTATTTTCTACAACACGCTTCTGTTCATGGTTTTATTTTGATTTTTTTTTTTGGAAGGGTTTATAGGGGGGGGGGGGGAGGGGGGTTGGGGTTGGGGTTGTTCTCCGATATCATTTATTAATTCCATTAATTCTTGTAACGTAAGCGGCTTAGGGAGTTGAACAGACTGCCTCTCTCTCCAAACGTACAGGCAGCGGCACCAGCTGGTAGATATAATAATCGTTGTAAGATATAATATCGTGGTGGAATCAGGCGCTCGTCAAAATAATAAAATAGAACACCCCCAAAAAACAACAAAAACAAACAACAAAACAAAAACAATAAACAAACAAACGAACAAACAAACACAACAAACAAACAAGCAAACCAAAAAAACAAAAATAACAGCGTTTCCCCGACCAGTTTTGCAGTTTTTATCGGCTCAACATATTTAAGGGCCGTTAAAAAAAGCAACTAAAAAACATATCTGTTTAGGATTTACTATAAAAAAGTTGATTAATTGATTTTAAAAAATGTAAATTTTCAGTTTCGAAGGGCCCCAAGCAATGGAAGTCACCAAGCTTTTGTCCCTGAAATAAAGCGACACCCAACACCTTCAATCGCAAATATCTTGACTTCCATTCAAGATATATTTTTATACATCTGAAGCACTCAGAGCCTTTGTACTTTAATCGGGGTAGAGCAATCTATGTCATGATTTATCTATCTATTATCATTATTATTTTTTTTTTACATCGAAAGCAAGACGAATGAACAAGCTTTAAAATAATACCAATAACTCCACACGCCCAAAAACTTGACGAGCGCCTGATTTCACCATGATGCCTCACATATGTGAGGCAGCGTGGTGGAATCAGGCTCTCGTCAATTTTTGGGCATGTAGAGCTATTGGTATCATATTAACGCTTGTTCACCTGTCTTTATTTGGATGAAAAAAATATCAATTTTCTTGAATACTAGTCGAGATATTTTCGAAAGAAGGAGGTGGGGGTCACCTGTTTTCAGGGGTAAAATTAGTGAGAAAATGGCCGCCAAAGATTAATTATTTCCTTAGCTTAAAGAGTCCGTGGTGACTAAAAATTTACATTTTTTGTGCCTTTAATCAAGGTTTTTCAGAAAAATCCACAAAGAAATGAGTTCTTCAATGGGTATGAAGGGTGTTGAACCAAAAAACACAAATTTGATAAAAATTCACAAACCTGCAGAAGAATGCAAGTTTCTTCACATCGATTATTTTGACGAGAGCCTGATTCCACCTCGCTTCCTCACATATTATCCCACACAGCTCCTATAATAACTAGTGAGCGAACGACTTTATGAGACCCAAGAACTGTTCAAGGCCATACTCGACAACGGAAAGCCAGAATATTATTAGTGATTGTTTATACTTTTCGAGGTCTTTCAAAGAGGACAAATACACTGTATACAAATCAAAATTTCACTTTTTGTGTTCCGGCTTTGCTAAAAAAACCAGGTCCTGTCATTTTCTTCTCTCTCTCTCTCTCTCTCTCTCTCTCTCTCTCTCTCTCTCTCTCTCTCTCTCTCTCTCTCTCTCTCTCTCTCTTTCTCTCTCTCTGTGTCTGTCTGTCCGTCTGTCTGTCTGTCTGTCTGTCTGTCTGTCTGTCTGTCTGTCTGTCTGTCTGTCTGTCTGTCTGTCTGTCTGTCTGTCTGTCTGTCTGTCTGTCTGTCTGTCTGTCTATCGTAAAATGAATTGTTTCAATTACACGGATTGTTCTGAACACCTTTTGTGTCTTTTGAACGGAATGTGCGCATAAAAAAATTCACTTCCTATCCAGTACTTATTTACTTACTTGGTTGGAGAATAGGCATCATTGAGGGCGACACAATGCCATAGCTGTTCCTCCCTCCTCTCCAGGCCAGGATCCATGGAAGGGTCTGCTTGCTAATATACTTTAAAAAAAACCCCTAAATATGATTTTGGAGCACCGGTTAGTATGTGTTTAAATTTTTATTCTACATCCCTTCAGATCAAGCTCAGTGTGCTTCACAATATATAGCGGCTCGGATTGTTAAATTAAAAACCCAAACGTGTTCAGCATCAATAGAGTGTTACAAGCAAAAACCTACACAAATCAAGCAGCTGAGAATCACACCCAACTTCAACACGATGATACTAATTAATCTGTACAATTCTCAAATAAACCGTGAATAATCCACACGTTTAGCTCAACAACCAGAAAATCCCGACCACTCGTTATGAATTGTATATAAAGACGTTATTAACCTATTTTTAAACTGAAGAAGGAAGTCAGTTTGTACGACGCAGATCTGCAAGCTGTTCCTCGTCGTCTCAGATCTGGCGAAAGTAAGACAGAAAACTCTTTCACTACTCTAACTCTAATTGCCTTTTCTCCTGCTGTTGTAGCGGATGTGGCCTTTTATTCTCCCCTGGGTGGGGAGATTACACAATGGTAAGTGTCCTCAATCGTTTTTCCACGGACTCAACGTCAGCTCACGCAGAAAGAAAGACATTTGATCAGAAGTCAGGTTGCTAAACCACCCAGCCATCACATTCTTGAAATCTCTTTTAAAAATCTCAGAGTCGAGGGAGAAAAAAAAAAGAAAAAAAGCGTCTTTGTTCATGCGTTCGATGTCCTTCAGAAACAATTGTAAATATCGATAGATGTAGATTACGGGATATCCTACAGATTCTTATTGATTTTCTCTAGAAATTTTAATTGTAGCTACTAAGCCTATTGTTCATTTGCTCACTTTCCAATTATACACCACCTTGCCAGCAACCCACGCGACGCCACTGTCCTTCATTCAATTCTTAATTTCAATGTACAACCGTACATCCGTATGTTAGATTGACAAATTTGTATAATGCAATCTCTCAGGTGAGTGGTTGGTAGGCTCTACTGGTAGGTTAAACCCCTCCCAATCCCCTCTTCTCTTTGTTTCTGTCCATCCCCTCTTCTTTTTGTTTCTGTCCATCCCCTCATCTTTTTGTTTCTGTCCATCCCCTCATCTTTTTGTTTCTGTCCATCCCCTCATCTTTTTGTTTCTGTCTGTCTTGCTCGTTCTTGGCTCTAAATGACTCTTCGCTACCCTTGAATTACACAAAACTATCAGTTAAAACTTGGGGGTGTCACAACAACGTCAAAGTTTAAAAAAAATGCAAATATCTTGATAACGAATCTCAATAATCTTTTGATTTCGATACAGTAGACATAACAATTGTTTATTTCTGGCCTCACGGACTTAATAACTGAAAACGACTACAAATGTCAGAACTTTGTAATTCTAAAGTATCGTGTATTGTGTCAATTAACTTCTCTTTACCCAAACAACTGCTTTCATACTAGATCAACAAAGACCAAAGTTTAGATACATTAAGACAGATTAAAATACTCCACCATCTAAGCGAGATCTGGCTGTGTGGAGTCATTTTAGTAAACGTTTGAGCTCAAACTAAACTTCGTAGCTAGTCACAATCCTGAGACGGGTGTCACTGAAATTGTATAGTTGGGTCAAAGATCGTCCATAACAAGATTGTTCACTCGGCCAGAAAAGGGTCCGTGGAAGTCCGCGCATTTCTTCAGATGGCGCTGCAGGTCTTTGTTTTTAAACTTTCTTTCGTTTCTCCAGACTAGAAGAATAGGAATAGCACAGTTTGTTAGTTTCGCTTTTGTTGTTTTTCACACAAGTAAGGTAACTATTCGCAAAGTTCGCGTTTTTTCGAAGAGGGCGAAGCCGAATTTTGAGGACACTTTTTAAATTGGTTCAAAGAGAGGAGTGAACTATCTTGTTATGTACGATCTTTGATTTGGTTTTGCTCTCCCTTCTCACAGCAGCGATCGGGTAAGAGCGGGGGCGTCTGTTTTCGCACAGTACTGCACCTCGACAAAACAGAAGGCCAATTGTGAGGCAGCGTGGTGGAATCAGGCTCTCGTCAATTTTTGAGCACATCGAGTTATTGGTATCATCTTAAAGCTTGTTCACTTGTCTTTATTTGGATGAAAAAAACATCCGTTTATCTTAAATACAAGTGGAGATATTTGTGAATGAAGGAGGTGGGGGTCGCCTGTTTTCAGAGGTAAAATTAGTGAGAAAATGGCTGAAAAAGATTAATTATTTCTTTAGCTTAAGAGTCCGTGGTAACTGAAAATATATATCTTTTGTGCCTTTAATCAACGTTTTTCAGTAAAATCCACGCATAAATGAGTTCTTTAATGGCCATAAAAGGTGTTGAGCCCCAAAACAAAAAGTTGATAAAAATTCGAAAACCTGCGGAAAAATGCAAGTTTCTTCACTTTAATTATTTTGACGAGAGCCTGGTTCCACTATGCTGCCTCACAATTGTCATTGAGTCGGGGCCAGTGAAAAAAGATGGCCAGTAAAAAATACAACAAAAAACCACAAAACAAACAACAACAACAACAAGAGAAGCCTACAGAAAGAATGCGATACAATTCTTTTTTTTTTTTAGTCGGGGTTTTCTTATTTTCAGTGCCCACAACTCATTGACAAATCAGTCGGTCAACTTTGAAATAGCGTGGTACTGAGTTTTAAGTTTTTTTTTTTTTTGTTTTTTTTTACTACAGTAAACGTTTTACGACACTTGCAACACAATTAGGTCAAATAAATGCCTTTGCTTAATTAAATTCCATGTTTGACGGGACTTTGGACGAATGTTTGGGAGCCAAGTTAAAAAAATCGCGATAAATTAATCAAACAACAGTCGCCAGTAATCCCCCCCCCCCCTCACACACACACTCATTTCTAGCTGTATACTAACTGAACCGCGAAGATACATTCTGTTAGTGATCACTTTGACATAGAATCTTGAAAATTTACAAAAAACAAAATAGTATTATTATAACACCGCCTCTCAGTGCCCGTCTGAGTTACCATTAGTGAGGCGTGATGACAAAATGAGTTGCTTCTCGCAATCCAACGATGGGAAGGATATTGGCCAAAAATCGACACTAGGGTCAACTTTTTAGATTTTCTATTGATGGCATGTTCTTTAACTATAACATGCCTTTTATTATTTCATACTTATAAATTATTGTAAAAACTTTACCTATAAGCGTGATGTATCTATTTTTTAAAGGCTTGAATCCGAGAAGTAACTAATTTTGTCAGTTGGCTTCACTTAGCTTCCTCAGCATAGTCCCGACTCTCTCGCTCCCCGCCGCCTCCTTCCGCTCATCCTGTCATTTCCACTAGACTGGCCGCCATCTCAAGCAGTCACCCCTAGACCCCTAGACCTATCGGCCGTGCCGTGAGATAGTTGTTCGATACCGTGTACTATTCCGCTTAAACGAGACGTGAGATTTCTCTCGAGGCATGGAACAACTGTCTCACTGTCTTTACTTGTGTTACGATAATTTAATGTCTTTATATGTAGGTGTTTTACGCCCCCCGTTGATACAATTTGGGTCTTTTAGGGTTGCGGGTTTCCGATACTGAATGTCAGAGCCAATCCAGGTGAGAGGAACACTGCATCCCAGAAGAAACACATACGTACTTGATAACGGTTTCTTCCCCACCCAAGAAACGAACTCTGCTCGGGAATCGAACTCGGGTCACCTGTGAGTGGCTACCCAGCAGACGCCGGTATACTGTGCTACAAGACTCGAGGCTTGTCCCCACTAGCTGTTCAAATGTAACAACCCCAAATTTTGGAACAAATTGCAATTTTTTAATTTGTGGTGCTGGTTGCATATATTATGCTCAAGAAATATTTTATTTTTCCGAAATTCAAATTCTAAATATTAGAAAAGCAAGACAAATACTTGAAATATACACAATTTTTAAAAGAAAGGACAGTTTTTACCCTCTGTTTGAAACAATTTGCTTTCTGAACCTTATACATTTTAACAGCTTGACGACGTTGTATCACCCACTTCATACGAAGGCCTATGACTTGTTACCCAGCTGCTCGTAGCCCGTTTTGTCAGTCAGTCAGTCAGTCAGTCAGTCAGTCAGTCAGTCAGTCAGTCAGTCAGTCAGTCATTCAGTCAGTCAGCAAATTAGACTTTAAAAATGGGTCTTCATTAGCTAAAATGGTATTACGCTTGTCTACTGTGCATAAGACAGTGGAATCTGAAACGGGACGTTTTGAACGTGGGTTATTTTGGGGGGGGTTCTAAGGCTGCCCTACCTGTTTGGGCCTATCCTATAGGAGATAGATTTTAAATTCGCAGATGTTGTAGCATGGACAGAGTTACATAAACAAAAGACAGCAACAGCAACGACTATTTTACTGCTACAACATCAGCAGCAGCAACTACGTACATTCTACTGCTACACCAGCAGCATCGACTATATTACTATAACAAATGCAGCAACAGCAGCAGCGAATATATAGTCGCTTTCAAGCACAAGGGGGCTATCCCGAAAAATGCTGTTTTGAGAAAATCGAAAGAAAAGTTTTTGGATCCTTATTCAGTTTCATTAAATCACAAGTAGACTTTTCTCTATAACCAAACAAATATACACACCAATGAAACCAACTTCTCCTATTGGTAGGGCAGTGCCCACTCTTTGTGTAGGTCAAGAGTTTTGGAAACCCACAAAATCTGGGTTAGCTCGCTTGTCCTTAAAAGCCACCATATTACAACTGCCACAACAGCAGTATCGACTATATCACTATACAAAATGCAGCAACAGCAGCAACTTCATTACAATTGCTACAACATCAGCATCGACTATAAAACTATAACAGCTGCAGCAACAGCATCAAAGCTAAAAATAGCGACAAGAACATTAAGCTGTTCCTCCTGCGACAGGCAGCAGCAACCTCTCAAGTTAAGCCCTCGTTCAATCCAATTTATTTCCGCTTGTGGGGACCCAGAATGCCTCAGAAACGGAAGACGGCGAAATGACAAGCAAATGGCCACCTCATCATGGCGGCTCTCTCTGTCTTGGATGGAGCAAATCAAATGATATCCTCGAGTGCGTGAGAGTCGAGCCTAGTGTGAACTGGGGGAAGTCAGTGGGACAAAAAGACTCGTGTTTCCCAGACAATCGCGGTAACTAAATGCTCGAATTTTCCACTTAGTCATAGTACGTTACTACGTTACAAGGTTTGGGGTAACCCGTCCGTTTGCGCATAATTACCGCACTGCTTGGAAGGGGGGAAAGGG
>NW_004798351.1:215935-221657 GCF_000002075.1 Aplysia californica
TCTCTTCCATTCTCCCCCCCCCTCTCTATCTCTCTCTCTGTCTCTGTGTCTATATGACGGACTGCTTCGCCCAGGCTGCCAAAGCCAAACCTTGGCAAAGTGAAGAATTCCAAAAGACAGAAGAAAATTCTCGAAGAAATCAAAATAATAAGAACACGGGTGTCGAAAGTACCTTTCCTGCTTGCAGCTGCAAAGAACTTATTCGTTACACCACTGGAAGGGGCTCTCGTGACCTAGAGGTTAAGGTGTTCGCCCCTCATTCAAAGGTCCCGGGTTAGAATCCGGGTAGCGACAGAAACATTTCTTCTCCAAAATCGCCTCCTTTCACTCCCTTTCCTGCTCTTTGGCAATGTTCTGTCGTCTGCTTTCGTCTCCTCTTTCTGCCCCACCCCCTCACCTCCTTTGCCACGTCTGGGCTCCCGACTCTTCCTGCAGCCTTTCTACTGCAGCGGCTGCTTCTCTTTGTCTCTTTACTGATGTCTTTCAGCCATACCCCAGATCTTATGGTAGGTAAGATATACACCTAGCCTTCTAGGACAAGGGCGAAAAATCTCGGAGATCACGTGTAAAAGCTGTGCACGTTAAAGATCCCTTTGTTGTCTAAAATCGATAAGAGTAGGCTTCGGCCGCCATCCGGGCAAAATTCAATATTTCATACCAACTGAAAATGTTTGACGAGTCCCGAGCGCTTATACGACCTTCTGCAGTTGTGAGCGCCGTAAAACAATTACAAAACAACAAACAAACACCACAGGAGCTGAAGACGCTTATTTAACCTCGATACTCTGTGCTCTAATTTTTGCTCGTTCAGTTTGTTCGTCTTTTTTTGACGAATACTGGTTTTGATCATCTTCAAAATTCTATTGAATTAATTTAATGTTTTTTTGTATTTTTTGGTGTTTTTTGGGGGGGGGGGGGGAAGGACAAAAGTTGCCTATCTAAACCGTAGGCAGTTCCATTTATTGTCTATACGTAAGCCCATTCATTAAAATACGTGTGAGAAAAAGTGTTTACAATCAGGCACTGCGCTAGCAAAATGGCGCATCTAATTTTTGCTACTTTTTGAGATAAATGGAAAAAAAACAACCCCCCCAAAAACCCAAAATGTTTAACAACTCTATAAATTATCATCTAATAACGGTCAAACTTTTCATGCATGTTTCTTTTGTGACTACCACCGCATTAATTCATGTTCTGGTTTTACCCCAAAAGATAGAATACTATAATTCCAGTTCTACCAAACAAAAAAACCCAGGCTAATTCCTTTTTGGCACAATTCTGAGTTACGCCATTTTATCAGCGCGGTGACAAAGTGCAACGTTTGCGTTTAGTGTCAATGTTACCATAACGTTTGTGGCTGCATGAGAATTGTCCTAGTTTGAGACAAAGATAAGATGCTCAAGGTCGGTGAGCGAGGATGAAAAACTTGCAGATACCCCCCCCCCCCCCAACCACACACACAAAATGGATGAGGCCCTAGAAATGCGCGGCGTTTGACTGTGGAACACATAAAAAAGGCTCGTTTTATGCTGGTCATTTACACAAATTCTGGGCAATCGTTTGCTGAAAACAGGACAAGAATTACACTACATTGTCCTACTTGTATTAATGTACCAAGCTGGGCTGTATCCTTGAGTCCCATCTAATATTCCTCCAAAAGAGTCCAGTATTGTCAAATCCTTACTACGGATAAGGACGCCATGTGGTCATTTTGTACCCCCGGGGTTGTATTCTTCACATTTTAGAATACTTCTAGTACGAAGATCTCTTTTTGAAACTTTCAGTATTTCTCAAAAAATAATTTTGACAGACTGCTATGCAAAGGGTACGGATCGGATTAACGAGTAAATTTCCTCTTTGGAAAGTGGTGGTACAGAGTTCCTCACGTCGTATGGATACGATAGTAAAACACGACGGACGGATAGGGTTAAGTGGTGGCACAGAGTTCCCCACGTTGTATGGATACGATAGTAAAACACGACGGACGGATAGGGTTAAGTGGTGGCACACAGTTCCCCACGTTGTATGGATACGATAGTAAAACACGACGTGCGGATAGGGTTAAGTGGTGGCACAGAGTTCCTCACGTTGTATGGATACGATAGTAAAACACGACGTGCGGATAGGGTTAAACGTGCTTGCAAAGTGTCTCCAACCTCACAGTAGGTATCGTATTTCCTGATTCTAAAAATAGCCAAACAATTTTATTCGGACATAACACATGTACCTCTCTAGGTCTAGATGCTTTCGACACCCCCAACCCCTGTTCTGTTTTAAAGAAGAAAAAAAGACACCGAGAACAAAAGAGTACAACACGAATATAAAAGAAAAGGATCTCGAGAAAATCGATTCTCTAGAAATCCCCGAATTTTCTCAAAGATTGTGTCAGATTCCTACAAGTTTTATTTCTCCTTTCCACCCAATCACCTTCACGCTCTCTTTCTGCGTCCACTAGAATTAGGCCAAGTTTTGCTTCTGTTTCCTGTCCTTTGCTTTGTCTCTTTTTTTGTTGCAAGTTTTTTAAATAAATTATTTCCAAGACAAATGGGAAACATCTCTGTAAAACAAGCTTTTTCTTTTATGCTTGCCCTTTTGTTTGTATCTATCTATTTATCTATCTATCTATCTATCTATCTATCTATCTATCTATCTATCTATCTATCTATCCATCTATCTATCTATCTATCTATCTATCTATCTATCTATATATCTATCTATCTATCTATCTACCTATCGATCGATCGATCTCAACTTTCATGGTGCCAATGGAGGTGTAAAAACATCAACATTATAAATGACTCATGTCAAACTATACTAGTGCACGCCTTTTCTGGGTCAAGGTCATAACATTATTTATTTCCATCTATCTCCAGATCGTCAAGCTACAAGGTCACGTCGCTTATATCCATCTTAAAGTTAAGTATCGCCAGATCCCCCCAAGCTGCAAGGTCATATCCTCTGAATACCTCCAAAAATGTCTCTCCCCTCCTCTAAGAATAGTTCTTCTTAATATGTTAAAAATAAACCGAAGACACGGAAGATCGTATTATATTCCCATTTCTCTTTTAAGCTGTAAATGATTGCGGCCTGTCGCCGCCCAGATAGATCTATTAGGGGTCAGGCTGCCTTGACTTTGCTTGTCTCACCAACCCGAGTTGTGCGAGATGATATATAAAGTTCCAAGAAAAAGAGAAAGACGGATGAGTGCTATAAGATCTCTTCGCTACAGACGAGGCCAACTCCCGACTTTTTCTTTAATTAAGGTGTAGAGTCCACCAGTCTTACTTATAATATAGCGTGGGTCAGTCCAAAGAGACGGTTTTAGATAGATAGATAGATAGATAGAGACACAAAGGAAAAGAGGGATGGAAGAAAGGAGAGAGAGGGAGGAAGATTAAAAGAGAGATGGAGGGAGGGGGTAGAGGGAAAGAGAAGGAACTTAAAATAAAGTGAGAGTAGAAATGAGAACAGAGACAGATAGATAGATATATATATATATATATATATATATATATATATATATATATATATATATAATATTATATAATATATATATATAAAGAATATGACCTAAACATTGTAAATGGAGACGTATAACAATTACAGCAACTTTCAATCAATCAATCGCTTAATACAAACGACAAAGGGAAAATTATGAACACAGAAAGACGAGGCTACAATTTGATAGGGGATCATTGTTTTTCGTTGGGCCTTCAATAATCCTCTTCCGTTTTAGTTAAGCGCTGCTTAGTCTGTGAAGAGACCAATGTCGCGTTGACAATAGCAAAAAGGTCAACAAACTCATGACCTATCTTTTTCCTCTTTCACAATTTCTCTCTTTCTCTCTCTCTCTCTCTCTCTCTCTCTCTCTCTCTCTCTCCCTCTCTCTATCTCTCTCTCTCTCTCTCTTTCTCTCTCTCTCTCTCTCTCTCTCTCTGTTTCTTTGTCTCCCTGTCTCTGTCTTTGTCTCTGTCTGTTACTCTGTCTCTCTCTCTCTCTCTCTCTCTCTCTCTCTCTCTCTCTCTCTCTCTCTCTCTCTCCGTCTTAATCCGCTCTCTTTTTCTCTGCGTCTCACCACTCTTTCTTTATCTTTCTCCCTTTATCTCCCCCCCCTCTCTTTCTCTCTCCCTCTATCTCTCTATTTATCCGTATCTGTCTGTTTATATCTCTCTCTATCTGCATTAATCTATCTATAATATATCCCTGTATGCATTGTCTTTTTCTCGTCTCCTTTCGGCTCTTCTTTCCTTGTCTTTATCGTTCTCTTTTTCTCTTTATCTACCCTTAAATTGTCTTTCTATTTATTTAAATCTGTATTGTAATATCATCCATTTATCTGCCCTTTTCTGGCTCTTTTCCCCTCCCTCCACCCACCCGTTTGTCTCCAGCAATTTACGACAAAAGACACAATAAAACAAAAAGACAAAAAGAGGGTAGGATGTTGAAATCCAGACGCGTTTGTTTGTCCGCTTTTCTATTCACATAATATTATTATTCTTAAGCGAGAGGAGATTACTACGGCCTGTTTCTATCCTAAGGGTTGGGGCATTCAGGCTTTGAACGACTCCAACAATTCACCAAACTTTGGAGCCAGACGTATTGATTGGAGAGACCATCCATAGTCTATAGAAAAGAGAGAGTTTCAGTTTGTATGGAGGCTCGAGGAAGCTACATTGTCAAGAGTCATTTCAACAACCGTGCACTCATCCGTTAAAACTTGTTGGGGCGGGGGTGGAAAACATGGGGTGGGATGGTGGGGGTGGTGGTGGTGGTGGTGCAGTGCTGAGGTAAAAAAAGAGGTATCTGTGTGCTTTAATGTTTGGCCTTTTATTTTTATTGACATATTGTTTCTAATAAGAAGTTTCAAGTTACAATTTACTGTATAAGCCCGTTGTTGATGCAAATCATGTCTAATTAAAGCCCCATTTGACACGGTTATGGTTAAGTAGGACCTCCGAATTTTTCGTACTTTTCCAACAGACAAAACCCAGTTGTGCAAAGATTTAAAACGTACTTAACCCTATTCGTACGCCTTGGGGTCATCTTGTACCCCCCGGGGTTGTTTTCTTCACATTTTAGAATACTTCTTGTACGAAGATTTCTTTGAAACTTTCAGTATTTCTCAAAAAATCTGTTTGTCAGACTGCTATGCAAAGCGTACAGAACGGATTAACGAGTACATTTCCTCTTTGGAAAGTGGTGGCACAGAGTTCCCCACGTCGTACGGATACGATAGTAAATCACGGCGTACGGATAGGGTTAAACATTTCAAACAGAAAACCCTGCCCATTTGGGATTCCAACGGCCGTTTGCACCGTAGCTGAGTGCTATACTGATTGAGGTAGCAGCGAGCTATAATGTGTCATGGCGTGGTGGAATCAGGCTCTCGTCAATTTTTGGTCATGTAGAGTTATTGGTATCATCATAAAACTTGTTCACTTGTCTCACTTTCGTTGAAAAAAAATGCCCTTCTATTTCGAACAGAAGTCAAGATAATTGAGATTGAAGAAGACGGAGTAGCCTGGTTTCAGAAGTGGAATTAGCGAGAATTTGGCCTCCAAAGTTTGGTTATTTCCATAGCTTGATAGTCTGTGGAAACTGAAAACTCACAATTGTGCGTGCCTGAAATCAATGTTTTTCAATAAAAATCCACCCATAAATGTGTTCTTGATTGGACACCAATTGTATTAAGCCCCGCCCCCAAATTCTTTTAAAAAATGGC
>NW_004798352.1:0-1718 GCF_000002075.1 Aplysia californica
TTTGAGCTAGGGTTGTCGTGTCTTGCTCAAGGACACACTCCAGTGACCACCCATCTGATCCCCGTGTCACCGACACTTGCTTGGCATTGCTTGAGTCAAAACTCACTACTCACTTAGCCACTGGAGCCCCCAATATACAATGTCTTCAAATCAGCAACACAGCCTTGGTGACACTGGTACTTGCCACTTCGTTACCTCAGACCTACCAAGTTCTATCTGACATCTCTGTCCGTTTGGGTTGCATGCTTACCCCACGAGGTCAGAAAACAAGTGTTCTGTTTGCCTTAACAAAATGGTAAGAATATTCGGGGGAGTTGTTTTTAAGATATTCAAAGAACTGCCATCGAAAAAGCTTGGCATGTGAAGCTAAAAGTATTTTACGTCAATTTTCTAGAAACTAGGAACCGAGCCGATAGAACTTTGTAATTCTGTAGTAGCAACGTGTGCACGTAGAGTTGATCTCTTTAGTACTTGGCACTGTCCTTTCTTGAGGAGCATTTATGGGATTTTTAAATTTTTATGTTATGGTTGAAAAAATTAAAGCCATCAGAATATTCTTTTAAAATAGTTTAACATCGAACACAAAAGTACTTAAAAATCAAGAAACCTAAGAGCATCATTATAAATGTGATATCTTAATATAAAAACATCATAATATCAAAACAAACAAAAAACATGCTAACGTACACCGCGAAACACATTCAAACTACTTTTAACGTCAAAGCGCAAAAGGTTGCTCTTATCAAAACACAAAAACACTTTAAGTTCAAAGAGCAAATACATTTTGACACCAAAATACGAAAGCATTTTAACATCAAAACACAAAAACTTCAAAACATGAAAAAAGAAAAATCTCGTTCAAATTTCCAGTAATTTGAGGCGAAGTAACTGTGTAAAGCTAAAATTCACTTTGATTTTTGTGGTTGCGTCCCTTGTGTAAAGGAGGGAAGGGGATTATGTGTCGAGACAAATACATAATGCATGGATAAGAATGTCATCTTTCCTTCTGTTTTATGGAATTTTTGTGTTCTTTCTCTCTTTTTCCTCGACACCTTTATCCCTATCCCTACACCTGGGGTCATTTTGTACCCCAGACTTTGTATCCTTACATTTTAGAATAGATCTAGATCTACTTCTAGTGTGAAGATCTCTTTGAAACTTTCAGTATTTCTCAAAAAAACATTTTGACAGACTGCTAGTCAAAGCGTACGGATCGGATTTCCCAGTAAATTTCCTCTTTGGAAAGTGGTGGCACGTCGTATGGATACGATAATAAAACACGACGCACAAAAATATAATCTGTGTGACATTTTACTGAAAATTGCTGATTAAATTGACAAGAAACAAATGTAAATTTGCGTTTGCCAAAAACACTAATTATTGAGTTTTGGGAAGTCACCGTTACTTGGCGGCCATCTCTCACAAAATTTATTTTTGACACCAGGCGACCTACACCTCCTTCAATCGCAAATGTCTTGATCTTCTTCTCTCTTTTTTCCTTTAAAACCAGTGTGTAGAGCTAGCTCCTTATGTCATGAGATCACAGAAATGTAGCACATCTTGTATGTTGCGGTTCGCTGGTGGTGGTCACTCTTTAACGTAACAGCTCTGACCAGAGAGCGAAATGAAAACCAAAAAAAAAAATAAAAGAGAAAAGCAAAGCCACTTCTCAACAAAAGAATGAAGTAGAAAAAAGAGTTACCAAGAGGATCAGCGTT
>NW_004798352.1:1912-6380 GCF_000002075.1 Aplysia californica
CCTTCCCCTCCTCCTACTCATCCTTCCCCTCCCCCAATTGTTCCTCCGTCGCCCCCTCCCTTCTCCTTCTCTTGTTTGTTTTTTGTCTTCATCCTCTTTCTCTTCCTCTCCATCCCCCGTTTTTTTCTCATCCATTTTATCTGTTGTCCTCCTCTACAGAACCAGCTTAACCTCCCATCTTCTCTCCGTTGTCGTCTTATTTCCTGCCAAGGTGAGAACCGGTTAAATGCAAGCTACATCTTAATGTTTATTATCATATTTTCTTTCCTTTTTGCAACTGGCTGAAGGTACCCTTCGAGGAAAATAATTTTACAAGAATCTGTTCCGCAGAAAGATGAAATATCATTTATTGGGCGAAGAGCTAGATCTACGTATTAAACCATTTTTCGTATTTCTTTTCCTTTCAGTGATTTTTCCTTTGAGTAATCTTAAGTAAAAAACGCCATTAGGTTAGAAAAACGTTGAATTACAATATTGTTCGTTGCTTCTGTCTTTTTTGTTATTTCGTGGGCAGCATTTTGGGGAGATTTTCCCCTTTTGTTCCTGTTTTTCTACGATAAGGGTTTTTGTATAATAGGGCAATGGTCGTTTAAGGATGTTTTGTTTTTTTTTTTCTTTTTTGATGACTAGTAACAACATTATCAACAAACATGTACATGTACTTGCTTTTCTGAATACACCAAGTTGTGAATATACATCTATAAATGACGGCCGTATCTTGCTCTGCTCTACTGAGTCGCAAGGTGGACAACCCTCCTTGTTTTCCCGTACAAAGACCTTTATTTTTTCCTAATCAATAAACTCAGAAATTAATGTCTTCTTGAGCCCCAGAAGAAAGGATAAAAGAATGGATTAGTGTGAGTTATGTTAAAAGTTAAATCTGTCATCAGACTGTCATATATCGAATAGTTTGATTTTTCCGATTTTTTTCTACACCTGTCAGTTTTTAGCAGAGCTGGTTCCCGTGTCCCTATCCGGTTTCTTATTGCTATTGTCCTCAACTCTTTTCATTTCTATGGAGGCTGTAGATCCGGGCAACTCGCCCGTCGGAGAATCCGATAGATCCGGGTCCTTTTCGTCGCCTATGGTGTCCACCGGGAAGAAGACTGTCCTTGAACTGAAACTGACCATTGATGCTCCCATGGCTGAGAATGAAAAAAATAACGAAAACTAAAAGTTTGAGAAGCAAGAAACAAAATGATGTAAGAGCGGCGGCTCAGTGGGATGAAAGAGTTAGACTGGCAGAAACCAGATATGGAGATAAAAGAATACGAATCTACCAGTGGGATCCTCTAACCACCCACATGAAAGGGCATAAGGTTTTTTATCGTGCATAAACTATCACCATCTTCATCATCAATGTCTTTCACCCCTGGCAGGGTATAGGCCACATACAAGCTCCTTCCATTTATCTCTGTCCTGAGCCATCCTTCCAAGCTCGTTCCAAGTGAGCTTCATCTCTCCCATGTCCTTTTCCACGCATCTACTCCATGTTTCCAGTGGCCTACCCCTGCCTCGTGCTCCTTGTGGGTTCCACTGCAGTAACTGTCTTGTGATATTTCCGCTGGGCTTTCTTAAGGTGTGTCACATCCATCGCCACTTTCTTAGTCCTTTTTTTACTTCTATATCCTTTTGTCCTTTCCTTTCCCACAGCTATTCATTTCTTATTCTGTCCTGCCACTTAATTCTTAGAATACTCCTCATGTATCTGTCGATGAAAGTATGTACTTTACTCAGTACTGTCTTTGATGTCTTCCACGTTTCGCTGCCGTAGAGGAGCACAGACTTGACGTTTGAGTTAAAGAGTCGAATCTTGGTGCACCGTGAGATGTTGCTTGCTTTCCAGACTTTTGATAATTGCTTGAATTCTGACCTTGCCTTGGCGGTCCTTTCTTTAACATCTGCCTCGGTTCCACCTTTACCATCGATGACACTTCCAAGGTAGGTAAAGGAGTCCACTTCTTCCAGGGGAGTGTCTTCCACTGTCACAGCAGGGCTTGAAACTTTCCCTAGCTTCACTACTTTTGACTTGCCTGGATGTATACGTAGGCCAACACTCCATGATAGGCTGTTGAGTTCCTTGGTCTTTTCTTGCATCTAAGCATGTGTGTGTGTGAGAGAGCAGTGCAAGGTCATTGGCAAAGTCCAAGTCGTCCAGCTGCTGCCAAGGGATCCATTGTATTCCAGTACGTTTGCCTCTGGTGGCTTCTTTCATGACCCAGTCAATTGCCAGTATGAAAAGAAAAGGTGAAAGCAAGCCTCCTTGTCACACTCATGTCTGTACCTGGAATGGTTCTGAGAGTTGTCCTTCGTGGAAGACTTGGCATCACAGGTGGCCTTCACAAGCTTGACGCTTTTGTCGGGTATTCCAAAATGCCGCATGAGTTTCCACAGACTTTCCCTGTCCACGCTGTCAAATGCCTTTTCATAATCAATGAAGTTGACCACGAGTGGTGAATTCCATTCAAGCGATTGTTCAACAACGATGCCCAGAATAGCGATATGATCCACACATGATCGGTTTTTGCGGAATCCTGCCTGTTTTCCTCGGAGCTTCTCGTCTGTTGCCAGCTTGATTCTCTCCAGGAGAATCCTGTTAAAGACTTTTCCAGGTATGGACAGGAGTAGTGTAACGCCTCTGTAGTTGTTACAATTGCTGAGGTCTCCCTTCTTTGGCAGCTTGATTAGGTGGCCTTCCTTCCAGTCTGATGGTATTTCCTCTTTTTGCCGAACCTGAGTATAGAGAATTTCCACTAACGTATCTTTTTCTGCCTTAAGGGCTTCCGGTGGTTTATGGTCGGGACCAGCTGCCTTGTGGGACTTCAGTGTTTTTTTTTTATAGCGGGTGCAATTTCCTCTCTTGAAGGTGGTTCCGTAACTATTGGGAGGTCATTTCTGGCTGGAAGAATTTCTGGTTGGTTTTCTGGAGGTGGTCTGTTCAAGAGTTGATCGAAGTATTCTCTCCATCGGTTAAGTTGCCCCTCTGGGTTGAAGATAGTCTTTCCCTCTTTGTCTTTCACTGGTAGAGTGAGATTGCTGAACCTACCTGAAAGGGTTCTTGTAGTCTGGTGTACAATCCGCAAGTGCCCATCTTTTGCTGCTTTCTCTGCATTTTTGGCCAGGCCATTCAGGTAGGTATTCTTGTCCTTCTTGATAAAATTCTTTACCTCCCGGTTTATTTCGGTGTACTCTTGTTGTGTCACGAGTTTCTCCGTTCGGGTACGCGGTCGTTGACTTGGGACTTCAGCTCTCTTTTTCTTTTGACTTTGTCTAGAGAGTCCTGAGAAATCCATTCATTCCTGGTGTTGTCTTTGGGTCCTAGGATGCTCTGGCAAGTTGCATTTATTGCCTCTCTTATCTTGTCCCAATGTTCGTTGACTTCACATTCATCCAGATCTTGAAGGGCTTGAAATCTGTTCTTCAGTTCCAACTTGATCTCATTTTTCTTTACTGGGTACTCCAGAAGGCTCACTTCCTTCATACTTTTGTCGACTTTCAGTTGTGACTTGTGCATATCTTCTCAGTTTCAGTTTCATCTTTCCAAGGATCAAATGGTGGTCTGATGCAAGGTCTGCTCCTCGTAAGACTCGAACGTCCTCCAGTGAGCGTCTAAACTTTCGGGAGCGGCAAAAACTATCAATCTGGTTTTCCGTTGTTCGTCCGGGGAGACCCAAGTGGCTTTGTGAATCCTTTTATGTGGGAAGATTGTTCCTCCAATGACCAGATTGGTGAATGTACAGAAGTTTTGGAACCTTTCTATGTTGTCATTTGCCTCTCCTAATCCGTGTCAGCAAATGATTTCCTCTTAGTGACTATTGTCCAAACCTACCTTTACATTTAGATAAATAAACTAAAAACGTGTATAATAATAACCTACATCTCGTACACTCTGACGTATTTACAGTTTACTATGGAGCATACGGCCGGAGCCGGATGGAGTGCACAAGGAAATGGTACCCGCACGCACTCGGCTATAGCGAGACGGGTGTTTTCCTCTTCACAATGGCGACTTTCTTCATACATTTGATACATTTGATACATTTGAGCCTGTGCACTCAATGAAGGGCAAGGAGAGAAAGGTTGCGTGCTTACTCGACCATAGTGAAACTGGAATGATGATAATGATGATACATTCTGATTATTATAAATGAGGCTATCATAAATTTTGAAATTTAACAGTCTCCATCAATATATTTTTTTTTTAACTTCAAGTTGTCTACACTCAGGATGATGATGATGATGATGATGATGATGATGATGATGATGATGATGATGATGATGATGATGATGATGATGATGATGATGATGATCCATTCCATGACGTCATCACGTACCTAGTAACAGGAACCCTGGGAAGGTTATCCAAGGGGAGAAACCCAGCTGGACCTGGGAGCCTTTTAGGATACGTATACAGTAGACGAGACCTCCGACCATGGCGAATACACCTGTAGGGGGGGAGGAAGGGAGG
>NW_004798352.1:8374-10258 GCF_000002075.1 Aplysia californica
CGACTTTTTTTTTTTAAAACTTGAAATGATAATGAGACCAATTGTAGAGACTCAACTCAGTGAATACCAGTTTGGCTTCAGAAAAGGCAGGGGCTGTACTGGGGTAATTTTTGCTTTAAGACATTGCACATGACAAAGACCTCAATATCGCCTTCGTGGATCAGGAAAAGGCGTTTGACCGAAATATAGAGGTTAACTTTGGGAAGACATAGAGGAATACGGTGTAAGAGGACAATTTCTAGAGAAAATCATAGCACTTTATAAAAAATTATGTGTTCCTTAAGATCAACAGAAGGACTATCTGACTGGTTCCCCATCAGGTCTGGGGTAAGACAAGGGTGGGTTCTCTCTCCGCTTCTTTTCATCACTTACATGGATAAGATCACGAAAGCAGCAAATGACAACATCATTGAACTGAACAAGCTTATATTTGCTGATGACCAGAGTATATTATTTAAAAATGAAGAGGAATTACAAAAAAACACAACAAAACTAAATGAAGAATGTAAACACCTGAACATGAAAATCTCCATCTCAAAAACATAAGTTATGAAGGTCAGCAGAAACCCAGGGAAACTCAAAATTTTTATTTATGGAACACAGCTCCAATAAGTAGAGGAGTTTAAATTTTTGGGAAGCATCTTCACACAGGATGGGCGTACGGACAAAGAAATAGAAACAAGAACTATGAAGGCATATGCAGCGACCTACCAGCTAGCACCCCTGCTCAGTCATAAGAACATCCCGACCGAAGTGAAATCCCAGCAATAATATCTTAATGCCAACATTGACATACCAGTGCCAAACATGGTCTCTAAACAAGGAACAAGAAAGAAAAATCAATGCATGCGAAATGAGGTGTCTCCGCAAAACCATCAACGTCAACAGAAGAAACCGCATAAGAAACGAAACAATACGTCTACAAATGGAAATAGCACCAGTAATAAAATTCAAAGAGCGTCAAAGAGTCAAATGGCTTTGACATCTAACCGGAATGCCCCAGAAACATCTAGCGGCTAGAGCTTACAACACCCCGAAAATCCGGCTTCAAATCAAGAGGAAGACCCAGAAAGACCTGGCTGGATGGGGTTAAAAAGGTCCTAGAACAACGTAACATATCTATCACAGACGCTACACACCTGGCCTTTTCCTTTTTCCTTGCCTCTGGTATCCTTATGATGTCGAGGGTCTAGCACAGGACCAAAACTTGCACATCCCCTCGACATTCTAAGAATACCAGAAGAAGGAAAAAGTAAAGTAAAAGTAAGTTTCCGACTTTGTTTTATTTAGTCTTTTATTTTATTTTTCAGAGGACTGGATAGGGAGAAGGGGGGAGAGGATAGGGTGTGTAGTAATAGTATTGGGGCTAGGGGTGGGATGGAGTGGGGCAGACGTGTATTTAAGGGGGGGGGGGCAATTGAGAGCAAACTTCTTCTGCTCCTCTTTGCCCCCTTTCTCTCCTCCTCACTCACATGTATCTCCCTTCTTCTGCTTCTTTCCATCTTTCCATTCTCCCATTCTCCTACTCCCTTTCCCTCTTGTTGTCTTGTCCCCTCCTCCTCCTCCCCCCCCCCTCTTTCTCTTCTCGAGGTCCCCGGGTATCATCTCCCCTCCTCCTTCCACTATGTCTTTCTCCATTCCTTCCTCCTTTCTTCCTATCTATCCCATCTCCTCCTCTCCATTCTTGTCATCCGCTCCTTCTTCTTCCTGTCCATTTACCTATCCATCTCCTCTCCAATTCATCCATGCTCTTCTTTCTGATCTACTCCTCGCCTTCTCTTCGCCTTCCGCTTTTCGTCTCCTCCTCCTCCTCCTCCTGCTCCTCCTCCTCCTTCTTCTTCTTCTTCTTCTTCTTCTTCTTCTTCTTCTTCTTCTTCTTCTTCT
>NW_004798352.1:11449-21265 GCF_000002075.1 Aplysia californica
AGGAAAAACTAACACGGCGAGCTTATCAGACAAACATGTGACTTTGAACATCCGTAAAAACATCGACCTCGGTTTGCTATTAAGCAAGATTAGATTTGAAAGCCCCGCCACCCGCCACATCCAAATACTGGTCTTGGGCATTTTTCTTCAGGGTCGGTTAACAAAATAGTTTAACTGGGTACACAAATGTATACCTTGACACAAAACAAAGTGGCGTGACAAAAAACAGAGTACCTAATTTGACACAAAACGGCATAATTTGACATAACATAATATAACTTGACATAAGACAGAGTAATTTAACACAAAACAGAATAACTTGATACTAAATCATAATAAATTATACAAAACAGTGTAACTTGAAATAAAACAGTAAAACCTGAAAAAAACAGTATAACTTGCACAAAACAATACAACGTGGTTTAAAACATAAAAAATTGACACAAAACGGTGTAACTCAACACAAAACAGTTTAACTAAACAAAAACAGTTTAACTTGACATAAAAATTACACCTTGACACAAAACAAAGTTGCTCATAACATGGCAAACAACAGAATAACTTTACATAAAACAGAGTAACTTCACACAGAACTCTATAATACACAAAACAGTTATAACTTGACACAAAACTGTAGCCTACAACTTGACATAATTTTAATACAGAGTAATTTGACAGAAATCAATATAATTTGACACAAAATAGTGCACGTTAACGCAGTATAAAGACCTTTAACTTGAAAGGAAATAAGGTAATCGTATAACGTGGAGCAAAAAACAGTGTAGCTGAACACATAACCGAGTGGGGGCTCTCGTGGCCTAGAGGTTAAGGTATTGGCCTCTCATTCAAAGGTACCGGGTTCGAATCCGGGTAGCGACCGAAAAATTTCCTTCCCTATAAATTGTCTCCTTTCAACTCCTTTCCTGCTCTCTAGCAATATTCTGTCGTCTGCTTTCGTCTCCTCTTTCTGCCCCCACCCCCTCACCTTCTTTGCCCCCTCCTCTGGGCTCCTGACTCTTTCTGCAGCCTTTCTACTGCTACTCCTTGACTCCTTCCTACAGCTGTCTTTCTGCCACACCCCTGATCTTCTGGTAGGAAAGATCTACACCTAGCCTTCTCGGACAAGGGCGAAAAAATCTCGGAGGGCCCGGGAGCAAGTTGCGCACGTTAAAGATCCCTTGGTGGTCTAAAATCAATAAGAGTAGGCTTCGGCCGCCACCCGGGCAAAATTCAAAATTTCCTACCAACAAAAAGTATTAGGTGTGTCCCGCGCGCTCATATGACCTAATGCAGTTGCGAGCGCCGTAAAACCCTCTACTATAAAAATAATATATATATTGCTTTTAAAAAAAAAGTATTTAAAAAAAAAGGGAGAGCAAAGAAATGTCTGGGGTAGAGATTGATTTCACCCTGACAATCACTGACATGCATTATTATCAATCAGTATAACAGTGGATGATGTTGCAGCATGAGCTGCCATAGTAGAGCTTCATAACTGGTCACTGCAGTGCCGCGCCTTGTTTTGTTCAAGGGGTTATATTGTTGTTGTTGGTTTTTGGGGGGGGGGGGGGGTTTGTTTGGGGTTTTTTCTGTTCCATTTTTTAATTTTTGGTTTGTTTGTTTTTGTTGCTTTTTTGGTTGTTACTGTTGTCTTTTGTTCTGTTTGTTTGGGGTGACTTTTTTGTTTGTTGTTTGGTTGTTATTGTTTTGTTTTGTTTTTTTTTTGTTTTTTTTTTGGGGGGGGGGTTGCTTCAATTCTAAAACATAATTTGTTGTGGGTGATTTTATGTGTGTTTGTTTGTTTTGGTTCTTTTTACAGGCGTTTTTTCTTCTGGGGGGGGAGGGTGGCAATAGTGTGTGGATTGTCTAAGTTTTGTTTTGTTTTTGTTAAGTGTTTTACGGCGCTTGCAACTGCATAAGGTCATATGAGCGCGCGGGACACACCTAATATTTTCAGTTGGTAGGAAATTTTGAATTTTGCCCGGGTGGCAGCCGAAGCCTACTCTTATCGATCTTAGACCACCAAGGGATCATTAACGTGCACAACTTGCTCCCCGGCCCTCCGAGATTTTTCGCCCTTGTCCGAGAAGGCTAAGTGTAGATCTTTCCTATCAGAAGATCAGGGGTGCGGCAGAAAGACAGCAGTTAGGAGGAGCCAAGGAGTAACAGTAGAAAGGCTGCATAAAGAGTCAGGAGCCCAGAGGAGGGGACAAAGGAGGTGAAGGGGTGGGGGCAAAAAGTGGAATTGAAAGCAGACGACAGAACATTGCTAGAGAGCAGGAAAAGAGGTGAAAGGAAACAATTTTAGAGAAGAAAATTTTTTGGTCGCTACCCGGATTCGAACCCGGGACCTTTGAATGAGAGGCCAACACCTTAACCTCTAGGTCACGAGAGCCCTTGTCTAAGTTTGTGATATTGCGTATTATTCATGCACTTATGTTTAATTTATCTGTTTATTGGTGTAACATGCCAATGTGAAACACATTTCCCAAGGAGTTCAACAAAATGGAATGTATTATTTTAGAATGATTATTCAGTACACACACATACACACACATACACACACACACACACACACACACACACACATACACACTCACACACACACACACACACACACACACACACGACATATTTATACATATTATTGTATTCCAAATATGTAATGAAAACAAAACTGTGGTCAATTCGTTATTCGCCAGTACTGTGGTATCATCGTCTTATCCCCAAGCTATGCGTTGTGGTCGTACCAAATGCACGTAGGCTGTTGGTCCTTTTTAAAAATCACCTGAGCATTTTTTTTTTTTTTTTACTTTCAAAATTTCGATCGCAACACCTTTTATTTCACTTTAAAATACATTTCTGTGTATATTTTACTGAAAAACGTAGATTAAAGGCACACAAAAAAGTAAATTGGCAGTTTCCAAAGACACCATGTTTTCGCTAATTTTGCCTCGTATATCATGCGACCACCACCTCCTTAAATCGCAAATATCTCGACTTCTACTCAGGCTAAATGGGTTGTTGTTGTTTTTTCATCAAATACAAGATTTTTTTTTCCTGAATTCACCGCGTCTTTGCGCAAATGCAAGATAAATAAACACACTTTAAAACGATCCAAATAACTCCATCCTATGCCCAAAAATTGACGAGCGCCTGATTCCACCGCGACGTGTACATGTATAAAACCGGATTAGATATGTAATTAGAGCAGTGCCAGGACAGACCCTGTGAGATCGATGAGAAATGAGGAACGATCGGGCGAAGCAATTTACTCCATGCTTGTTCATGTCCCAAAGCCAAATGTCAATAGGATAATAATATGCAAATGAGCAATTTCCACCGCGTTGAAGTGCGTTTTTTTAATGGCTCTTCGTTTTATAAGAAAGAATGTGTGTATTATGTTGAACTGGGGTACATGTAAACGATAAAGCAGGTCGCTCGTGTTTGGGAAAATAGCATTGGTGAGATGTTGTAAATGCAAGTCAATAGTTTCCTTGTTATGAACCTGGAAAAAAATCGATGAATGTTATATCTAGGATAAACATTTTTCAAAGTAGGGAGAGCGTCAATTAACAGAGGATGAAATGGCGACTAGAATCCTTATTCTTATTCTATATTGTAAAGGGCCTGTCCCCTTCAGCACTGTGAGGTTATCTAGGAAGAGGGACTTCTGGATGGAGCATCCATTTCCTAAATACCCCCCCCCCTCCTGGCCGAACCTCGCCCCTCGAGCATCATTAGAGAGAGAGAGAGAGAGGGGGGGAGGGAGAGAGAGAGAGGGGGGGAGGGAGAGAGAGAGAGAGAGAGAGAGAGAGAGACAGAGAGAGAGAGAGAGAGAGAGAGAGAGAGAGAGAGAGAGAGAGAGAGAGAAAGACAGAGAGAGAGAGAGAGAGACAGAGAGAGAGAGAGAGAGAGAGAGAGAGAGAGAGAGAGAGAGAGAGAGAGAGAGAGAGAGAGAGAGAGAGAGAGAGGGGGGGGGGGTTGCATGAAACCTTAAAAACCACAGGAATTAATATCCTGAACTCCATTGGCACCATAGCCCTGCATAAAGATACCAACTGAGCTAACACTGTCCCCTACTGTAGCTTTTAGGTGCTCTATATTAGCATCAGGTGCCTGCCTCCGAATGACCTTTGCTTTAGAGAATAGCTGTCTCCTGTTCGTGCTTCATTACATCGAGAAAACCGAAAATGTTTGTGTATGGAGTCATTTCGTGAAAAGTGGTTTCGAAACGCTTCGCGAGCAGTGGTGATTATGACATCTCAATAAATGCCATCAGCCCACATTGTTGCGGGAAAAGAGAGCCTGTCTGTATATTACAGTAAAAAAAATTATAAAAAATTAGAAAAGCTATCAGCAGTTAGAGGTTCTGGCTTGCATGATATGAAGGTGAAGGCAAAAGTATTTATAATCATGTCATTGTAATATTCAATATCATTGGCTAGTAGAGCAGGGAGAGCAAAAAAGAGAGTTTGATCCATAATTCTATTCTAGTGTCTTAGTCTGCAATGCTAGAGGTCTACTCTTTGGACACTCCCAGCGCTTGTACTTCTCTAAACCAGGTTGTCCCAAATAGAGGTTACATTGCAGACTTTGGGGTCACCGGTTTTCAGAGATAAAATTAGAGAGAAAATGGCTGCCAAAGATAAGTTATTTCCTTAGCTTAAGAGTCCTTGGTAACAGAAAATTTACATTTGTTGTGCCTTTTATCAACGTTTTAAAGAAATGTCCACATAGAAATGAGTTCTTTATTGGGCATGAACGATGTTGAGGAAAAAACAAAAATTTGATAAAAATTCACAAACCTGGGGGAAAATGCAAGTTTCTTCACTTTGATTATTTTGACGAGAGCCTGATTCTACCACGCCGTCTCACATGTCATACTAAGCCTAGAAAGCATAGTTTTACAGGAGAGAGAGAGAGAGAGAGAGAGAGAGAGAGAGAGAGAGAGAGAGAGAGAGTCAGAGAGAGAGAGGGAGAGAGAGAGAGTGAGAGAGAGGGGGGGGTGGGGGGAATGTATTATTCTTTAAACAATTTTATTGCACCTAAATTATGTCGTAGTTTTTCCTTCCTTTTTTAACCATTGAGAATATGAATTTCTACAAAACATTTCTTGACCAAATGCAACCAACATTACAGATTAAGAACCTCTTAAAATAATACGTTTTATTTACTGAGCCCAGAAAGCAGTAGAATACAAGAGAGATGGAGTTAACTGTTTAATTCATTAAACTGCTTTTTTTTTTCAACATTTAGAATTTGAATTTCTGCATAATGTTTCTTGAACACATGCAACCGACATCACTGGTTTAGAAACTGCATAATATTTTTAAAATTCTGAATGTTGGGCTTATAGTACTTTTTCAATTTTTTTTTTAAAATTCAAAAGCTTGGGCTTAGTAGCCTATATTCTAACACCTGGCCAACTATACAGACTCACAGTGAGGAGTGATGGGATAATATAGTAGAATGAGGGTTGAGAAGACGATTGCTGCTTGCCATAGGTGAATAAGTCCAAAAAGTAAGTTTTGAGAAAATGACGTTTAAAGGTTTTTTGCGTTACAAATCTTGCAACGATTTTGTTACCGCTTACAGCTGAAAATTCCGGGTTTTGAAGGCACATACTGCAAGGGAACATCGTAAGATTAGAATAGTTGTCATGCTTCTGGGGCAAGAGGTTTCTTTTAAAAAAATTGACCACTTTGGACTTATTCACTTTTTGTAGGGTGGTCAATGCTGATTTTGTAACTATTATTCAGTGGGAGCAAAAAGAAAGAAAAAACTCCAAAAAAAATTAAACTCAGTCATTGTATTCAAACAGAATCACTTAAACACTTGTTAAAGTTTACTGATAGCTGTGGTAGCAACAACAAAAAAGCAGTTGACTTGGGAAAATATTAAATCTTTGAACTTAAATAAGATCATCAAAAGCACACACTTTCTTATTTTCTGTACGTCATTTTTTTTTAGAGCGAAACTTAAAATTATTCCTTCAATGTTGACTTCTGCCATCAAAAGAACATCAAAACTACTCACGAAAAGTTTCAAGACGACGTTTTTTAGTCTACGTTTATTAATACGTCACAACTTATAACAAATAAACTTGAGACTGTTATGACGTTCTGCATAATATCTGCATTGGGAGGGAACATAGGGCAACTGGACAAAAAGGAACTTAATTAACAAAATAATCAAGAAAGCATTTTTAAAAAGTACACAGAAAGAATCACCACATCTGCAATCACCCCTCATCCTACGGAAGCTTGAAAAAATTGAAAGCATTCAAGAAGACCTGATACACCCACTAAACATTCACATCAAACTGAGCCAAAGAAGTAATAGACCCCTCACAAAACTGCAACACAGAAAAATAAAGATTATCATTCATATCATCCACTAACAGAAGTATTGCAGCTCAGACGCATAAATCCAGGACTTTACCAAACAAAGTTCTGTAGACCATCTCGGTAACTGGTTCTATGGCTGGCACTTGATCTGCACAACACCTCATGTACAGTTGGTTTATTTTAGAAATGTTTAGTGTTTTGTCTAAATAGCCTACTTTCTCTGGGTGTGTTTTCGCGTTAATATGACTCCACAACTGGGAAGGGCTTGATATGGTTTCTGACAACATCCAACGCCTCTTTGTTTGTTTCATTCCATGGAGTATACTTCCCTCTTCTGTCTTCATCAGGAAAAACGCCCTCTGCACTTTTATTTTTTACAGCCGTATCAATAGGTCCATGGGATATGTTCAAAGTCTTGCAAAGGAAGTTTTTGTACACTCATACTTTAAAATGACCCAGTTTAAAAAGTATTGGGCTGCGTGAGATCTTCGTTGTGAGTTTTTGCCTGGCCCTGGTCGTTCACGTCAGAGTTCATGTTACAAAGGATCTACCCAAACGCCCAAGTAAAGACTTAAGAGTCCCAATATGATGAGGACAGCGAAGTAGATCAAAATGCCTCTTGCTCCTGGGACTATCTAGCACAAAAAGTGAATAACAGGGTTTGATCTCCGTTAGATAGCCCAATGTTTTCTGCCAAAAATGAATGAGGGGACTTATTCATTTTTGCCATATACATAAGCCTTTCAAGTGCTAAGAAATAATTACACTAGCAAAACTGAATATTAAAAAAGTTCAGTTTTGACAGTAAACCAAAGGGGTTTTCTGAACTTAATCATTTGACAAGGTCTCTGGTTCTTGCATTTATAATACAGGTAGGACTTAGTCACTTCTTGAGGTTAGTAGAGCGTCAAAAGTTTGCTAAGAAAAAGTAAAAAAGTGAAAATCGCCAATCGGGGACTTATTCACTTATGGCAAGCAGCAATCGAGAAATTATAAAGTTCTAACATTTTTGGCCGTTTTGAGTTACTAAGACCATGTGCTCTATCAAAATCATAAGATTATTCGGAGTCATTATCACGATATTCAAAGAATTGCAATCGAATAGGCTAGACATGTTGTGGAACTCCAAAATTTCCACGCCAAATGTCTCAAAACTGAGCAGATAAAACTTTGTAATTTTACGGTAGCAAAATATGACGCGGTGATATAGAATGAGAGAGATGAAGTTTGTTTGTTTGAGTAAAAAGAAGCGCATCGACATAATAATGGTCATTTAGTGCCCAGGAAAAGTAACACAGCTAGCCAGCCAGCCAGCCAGCCAGCCAGCCAGCCAGCCAGACAGACAGACAGACAGACAGACAGACAGACAGACAGACAGACAGACAGACAGACAGACAGACAGACCAGAGGGAAGGTAAAGGAATAAGACCTACCAGTGGCGCCCCCCAACCACCCGCTGAGATAAAGTGAATCATATGAGATAAAATTATGATTTTTCAAATTTAACAAAATTATTATGGAATGAGACAAGTTGTGCATGAGAAAAAATTAAGATAAACTGAGACAGAATAATATAGAATCAGTTGACGAATAGAAGAAATAGGACATATTCAATGTATATAAAATGAGATAAAATCAAGATAAATGAAACAAAGTAAAATAAAATGAAATGATGAATAATATGCAATAACATGTGGTAAATTAAAAAGATACAAAAGGAAGATAAATGACACCAATCAAATAAAAATTATTTGATGTTTACGTGACGCAAAAATGAAGAAAAAATGGAGACAACGTAACATAATAATTATAACATGAGATTATGAGACCTCTTATGGTACACAGAAGGCCAATTTTCCGCTGTACGCAGCAAATAATTTGGTCATCCAATTTTTCAGCATCAAAATCTTCCCTATAAGTCTACTCCTACCTTTTTGAATTAAACAAACACCACATGGTGTAGAAATAAATGATCCAAGCAGTAAACATTCAGTTTGGTTATAGATAAGGTGAATTCGTGGAGGTTTGGTGGATTTTTGTTTTGACTGCAAACACTCGGGAAGGCTACTGTTGTGACTAGCTCGGCTGGCCGTATAATAAGAGTAAATGTAGTGTGAAAAGGACACAGATGAAATGTTATTACATGTACATGTAATAATTTGATAATTGCATTTATGTAGCGCACATCCACGCTTTATATGCTTTAAAACAAGTATTACCCCAGCAGACTATAGAACACTAAAGAAACATCCTCGGCTTCCCGAGAAGCATACCATGCAAGCTGCAAATTTCACGCTCTCAAACACTAAACTAAAAGACTGACACGATATTTCGCTGCCGATAGCCGGGTACCCATTCCCACCTGGGTGAAAAGAGGAAATTTGGTGTAAATAAGTGTCTATCCTAAGGACACAACATCGGGCCTCTGGCGCGGTTCGAACCCACGACCTTACGGTTGCGAGTCCGAGAGCCTAACCAACAGGCCATCCAAGCCATAATGGGCACATGGGAAAAAATGAAGAAAAATGAAAAAGGTTTGAAATAAAATGTAGTAAGATCACGTACACCAGATTCGTTTATTTTATTCCAGTAAGTGTTTTACGTCACTTGCAACACAATTAGGTCACATTATTATAAGGGCCGAATACTAGAGATGTTATAAGAAAGTAACAAACACAAAAAAAGAAAGAGGAGAGATAAGGACGGTACATGTTTGATAGGAAAGACGTAGAAAACTACACCACAGCACCCGCCAATTACCCGCCATATACCTGAGATAAGATGAAAATAGAGGAGACAAAATTCATCTAGATTATAAGATTAAATCAGACAGAGCAAAATATTGGTATAGGCTACTCACGTTATCGATAGGAAAATCAAGGCTAGGCGTGAAGATGAGTATTTTGTTATCCATCCAAAATTTAAATAGAAAAACACGTACCGGTATCTAATTTCACATGAACAAAATTATTTTACTTTACTTCGTATTTCAAATTTTTTATATAATACTATAATTTCGACAGAGATTAAGACACAGTTAGATTTTACACTCCTCCCGCACTCACCAATCTCCTCCAGTGACGTCACAGCTGACACAAGGAGTCTCCAGCATGCACAAGAACCAGCAGGCGCGTGCGTGAGTGCGTGCGTGCGCGTGAGTGTGTGAGGAGAGGCCAAGACCTTAGATGTACGTGCACCAGGTGTCCCAGTCCAGGACTGTGACATGACGTCACGACCACCGCCCTATGGGGTCACGTGGTCACCATTGATTCTTCCTTCTACCATGGCCCAGATTTGTTAAGCCTTCTATTTCTATCGTTTTTCTGCTGTCTGTCTGTGCAGCTCATATCGAGTAAATTACCCCCTTTCCACCTTTTTACCCCTCTCTCTCTCTCTCTCTCTCTCTCTCTCTTCACCTTAATTAGTATAAATTAAGCTCCTTTCCAATTCTGTCTCTGTTCTTTCA
>NW_004798352.1:21948-23241 GCF_000002075.1 Aplysia californica
GGGGGGGGAGCTTAGAAATGAAATACGAATTTAAACAGACTCAACTTGAAATGCTTGGAGTTGAAGTATACAACCTGACTAGTGCCATGGGTAAGTCAATGTAAACTGGAGCCCTCCGTTCATAATTACTTTAAGCTACTTCGTACTTTCAGGGACTCCACTCTCTGTGGGGCCACGTATGGGTCGCCATGACGTCATACGTAACCGAAACTCACTAATAGGTAAAGGGGAGGGAGGGAGGGGGGGGGCTCAAGTTGACCTTTATTGTGTGTGACATGATAACTAAGACAAAAATACATACCACTTCTTGTTTATCTTATTATCCGTGTTTCTGCGCGCGTTTTAATACAATGTCTGCTTATTACTGTCACACTTCATGCTAGTTAGTCTCGACCCCACCCAACATAATAACATAATCATTATTCAACGAAAGAAGCCCGCAAGCTGCGCACATCTGCGAGTGTGGAAATAAAACTTTTAAAATCTCAAATTGTGTGGCAAACTTCTCTGTTAAAATAATTGGTCTTGTTGCCCGAACAGAAGCTGCAAGTCTTCTAACCCCAATTTCTTCTGTTTCGCTTTTGAAAAAGTAATAGTCAAATCTTCTTTGCAGATTCATTGGTCTTCGACAGACATTGAAGGGCTACTTCTTCTTTTCCTTCTCCATTCTTCTTCTCCTTCTCCATTCTTCTTCTTCTTCTCCATTCTTCTTCTTCTCCTTCTTCATTCTTCTTCTTCTTCCTCTATTTCTTCTTCTCCATTCTTCTTCTTCTTCTGCTTCTCCATTCTTCTTCTTCTCTTTTCTTCTCCTCCATTCTTCTTCTTCTTCTTCTTCTCCATTCTTCTTCTTCTTCTCCATTCTTCTTCTCCTTCTCCAATTCTTCTTCTTCTTCTCCATTCTTCTTCTCCTTCTTATTCTCCTTCTCCATTCTTCTCCTCCAATTCTTCTTCTCCTTCTCCATTCTTCTTCTCATTATCATTATTACATTGTACGAGTATCAGTTTTGGATATCAAGTAATTTGCGGGTAAAACCTAGTAGTTACAGTAGTAGTAGGCATACAAGTCTCCAGACAAAGGTTATTATTAATGTTATTGTTAGGCAGCTAAAAGTAAAATACACACAAACTCAGTGGATTTTGGATTTTCTGGTAGATCGCTCAGTAGCGAGCGTTTTGGACACAGGTTCCAAATCCAGAGGAGGAACACTTTATCACGCTTCTTTAAAAATGCCGGACGGGGTTGCGTTGTGTTGGGAGTTTTTTTTTGTGTGTATGTGTGTGTGTGTGTGGGGG
>NW_004798352.1:23611-29819 GCF_000002075.1 Aplysia californica
GAACCCTTAATCGCAATCGTGAGACTGCAGGTTCGGAGGCATTATCCTAAGCTTCATCCAACGTTGTGTCCTTGGGAACGGCACTTTACACGAATTTTCTATTTCATTTGGCTCGGTCCTTTCGGAGACAGACGTTAAACTAGAAGGTCTCGCCTCTTAAATGACGTGTGTGGCGAAATTTATACTAATCATACATAACGAAAAGACTTCCGCGCATCTCTGATTTCGTTATGCGCCTGTCTAGACTTTGCTCAATTTAGTGGTCCCCTTCTTAATCTTGCACTTGTGAGAACGTTAAGATTGATCAGTTGAAGGGAAAAAGTAAAACAGACAAAGAGACAGAAACAACAGAGGGATAGCACAGAAGCAAAACCTGTTACTGTCAGTGACATCCTCCAACCACCCACCCACCGAGTGACGAGCTGAAGGGTTTAGCATTTCGGTAAAAGTAGTTAAATTGTTAAGGTTTAACGCCCCTCTAAACCCTATTAGGTTATTTTAACAGGCAGGACCTCCAAGTTTAACGTCCATCTCCAAAAGGACCGAGCCAAATGGGAAAACCGCGTAAATTGCCTTTCCCCAGGACACAATGTCGGACCGATCTGAGGCTCGAACCCCCAAACTCGAAATCTTACGATTACGTGTCCGGTACGTTGTAGTCTTCTGACCACTAGGCTACCAACGCCATTCTAGAATCTTTTTTAAAAGATCTATTGTGACGTGAGTTTTTGTCTCCCCAAGATTCTTAGTTTTTGGTAAGTGTATGGGTGTCGCATCCCTTTCAACACTATAAAGTTTAAAGATTATTTAGGAGGCGGGCTTTCTGAATTCAACGTTCATCTCCGATAGGATCAAGTCAGTTTTAGTTTTAGTAAGTGATTTACGGCACTTGCAACACACTAAGGTCATAAAACTTATATGACCTTATTGTGTTGATATAAGTATAAGAGCCGAGATTTGAGGTGTTACAAGAGAGTAACAAACACAAAAAAGGAGGGGAGATAAAGACGATGCATGTTTGATAGGGAAGAAGGAGCAAACCACACCAGAGCACCCGCCAACAACCCACTGGGAGTCAAAGTAGGTTGACAGCCTTGAAAAAAGCATCAAAACTACGCAATCAAGTTAGAGAAATTTCCTTTACAGGATTTGAACCAGGACCATCGGCACTATAGTCCAGCATGTGAATGGGGCTAAGAGCCCCCGGTGTCCGTGTACGTTTATTTGTCTTAGTAGAGAGAAGTACATCGACACAATAAGGGTCATTTAGTGCTGGGGAAAAGACAGACAGACAGAAACAATAGTGGGAAGTAAGGAAGAAATACCTACTAGTGACGTCCAACCACCCACACAAACAGAAACAACAGGGGGAACGTAAAGTCGTAAAGAGGTAGGACCTACAAAAAGACATGTACCAGTGGCGCCCTCCAACCACCCGACGAGTCCGTGTGGAAAGTACATATTATGTAGGATGTCAATGTACATACAATATGTATACCATAACGTGAGGCAGCGCGGTGGAATCAGGCTCTCGTCAATTTTTGGGCATATTGAGTTATTGGTATCATCTTAAAGCTTGTTCATTTGTCTTTGGATGAAAAAATATCCATCAATCTTAAATAGAAGAGGAGATATTTCGGATTGAATGAGGTGGGGGTCACCTGGTTTAAGAGGTAAAATTAGCGAGAAATGGCTGTTAAAGCTTGGTAAATTCCAAAGCTGGAGAGTCCATAAAAACTGTAAATTTATATTTTTGTGCCTTTAATCAACGTTTTTCGGTGAAATCCTCAAAGGAATGTGTTTGTATGGACATAAAAAGTTGTTGAGCCAAAAAAAAAAAATTTGATAAAAATTGCTAAGCAGGGAAAAAATGCTATTTTCTTCGATTTCATTATTTTGACGAGAGCCTGATTCCACCACGCTACCTCACAAAGGAGACCTGCTTCAGCTGGGTGGGGTCGGTGATCACGTGGTTAAGGTACCAGACTTGTACCGGACAAGTATGATCAGTAGTCACAATGACTGTCTTTTTGTGTGCATGTCCTTTGTCAGATTACGGGCGTACATTACATGCATTTGAAAGAATTGTTGTACACTGAATGAGTCAGTACGCGTAACACATTTATTTTAATCTTATTTTAATGTGAAGCACCTAGAGTCATCAAGGGGTAGGTGCTTTAGAATTTATTATTATTATTATATTATCATTTATTAATCAATTATTACCATTATTATTACCTGTGGTGTAGTCTTTGGGGTCTCTGCTGCTACACATAAAAGATAATAATGATCAATATATAAGAGTTGAAACTTTCACAATCAAGGTCTCACTCTGCAGAAAACACAACCAAACTACACACAGCTATTACAGAAAAGATTATTCATTTATTCCATCAGCATGAAACACTTTCCATTTTCCAAACAAATAAATATCCAGGTACACCTGAGCATACACATAACCACTACCCACTCATCTTTACCTCTACTTCAAGCCATTCGTCACTTCTGAGGAACTTCAATCACAACATAGTAATAGTAGTAATAAAATGACAATAAAATATTGATGAGACTGTAAGAGATGGAGATGAAGAACGACGTCTCAGCAGACGCCACACCAATCAGCACACTCTACAGGTCAACAGTAGCAATCACAAACCATGCAAGTCCGAAATTAAGTCAAATTTGATTTACGCCTGAAAGGACCAATTGGAAACCCACTCGCACCATGCGCAAGTTAACAGTAACTGTGTGAAAGTTGTCAAATATGACATTAGCGTAAAAAGCATACAGATCTGTTTTCTGTGGCATGGCTAACACTCGAACATTGTTTCTTTAAAAGAAGTAATTTCGGATTGACACATTTTGTGACTGTTACCATCGATGCATATATATGCAATATATATCTCTCTCTGCGTACAAAGAAAAGCCTTAAAAATGGATCCTCGCAATCATACCAACCCAAAGCTTGAAATAGGCACACAAAACAAGACTTCATGCATACCATTACCACACACAGATAAAAGCCACTACATTTCTACTACACCAACAAGCTCTCCGTCATCCCTTGTTTGACCACACATCTGCCATTTGAATTGAAAAACTAGTATCTAGATCAACCAGATTTTGTTTTGTGGCAAATCGGAAAATAAAACTTCTTGAACCACGAGCGTCTGTTCAAATTGTCCGATCTCAAGAACATTTCTATATTCGCTGAATACAGAAAATGAGGTAAAACTAAGATAAACAGAAGTAGACATGTTCATTTGAATCAAATCTTTTTCCTAAAAAGTCGACTTGGTCCAGATTCTCGGATTTCCTTCAAACGGCTGATTACACATATATGCCATATTTTTTCCCATGCTCTTTCACGATGTAATTTCTGTGGGGGTTCCATTTAGAAGTAAAAGCAGAGTCTGGCTATCTCTTGGAAAAGGGCAAAAACAGTGAGAAAAAAAATAACTGGGGACTGAGAGCATTTAATGAGGAATGACCATGTTTTTTTGCGTTTAATTCGTAAAGGAAAGAACATTAAAACAACAACAACCGTTTAGTACTAGGAAAAAAGACAGATGTAACAGTGGGATGGTAAATAAGCAGAGCCTAGGAGAGAGGAGAAATTTAGAGGGATTTTGAAGATTTTATAGTTTTTATATTAGCCAAAGACCCTACATAAAATGAGTAGACATTTCAAAGGTAGAGCACTTGGCCTGGTGGGACGACTAGAGAAAGAAGGAAAGAAGGCAGGAGACTTGGCCCACTGGAAAGAATAGGGAAAAAGGGAGAAGACTCCACATAATGGGGGAAGAATTGACAAAAAGGAAGGACAGACTCCAAAGAAGACACACCAAAGCAAACACCGCACCTGACTGAACATCCCACAATAGACGTGTGCGTGTTCTAATCAAGTGTAAAACAGGGCACATCTTTACACTTGGTATAAAGTGTGTCTATTGATTTTATCACCCGCCCCAACCCCATGGAGGAAGAGGAATCAGGAAGGAGAAGAGCAATGACGACGGATAATGCAAATAGACAAAAAGACAAGAACTAGAGACAATAAGACAAGAACTACAGACAAAAATCAAGAAAACATTATAAGCAACGTGTCCAATCAAAATGGGGTATGAATTCTATGTTCATTAAATTTTGATTTAATAAATATATATCCAGCTACAAAATTAAGTTTGTAAACGAATAACGAATTCTGAAATGGAATTCAATCTATAGCAACCAATTAAGACATTTAAACTGATTTTTTAAATTCCCATTTTGACTAGCGGCAGCATATTTCATATCATCGGGACTTGTGAAAAAAACTACAAAAAAAGACTTTTAAAGGTATTAAAAAGACAAAAAAGGAGAAGGATTCATGTTATTTACATGTCTTGTGTCCTTCATTCAGAATGGAAATGGTTTTGATAGCTGAAAAAAAACAAAAAAAACATATGTCTTTCACAGGAAAAACAGAATGCTCAAGATCTTATTATCAATAGGTCTGAGAAAACCAGTCAGACTGACATGCATGGAAAGAAAAGTCACATACACATTCAGCCGTTGGAGGTATCACAGGTTAGCATCTGTGAAGCCTCACTCTGACAAACCTTTTCCCTGGTCGCACACGTCAACGACACCCAGGGATCGCGATGACTACAACAAAATACGAAGACTATCTTAAGATTGTAAAGCGCAAAGACCTTGCTGTCCAGCGAGGATATGTACTATACCAATGCTATTTATTATTATTTCATTAAAGGTGAGAAATAAAAATGGATAACTGTCTGGGTCAAATTCCTTTTACACTACTGTAAATATTTATACTTGAGGCTGGACCTCAGAATTTGACATCCATCTCTTCTAAAAATGGAGTGGAGAGCCTAAAAATTTCCACCAAAAAAAAAAGACCAAATGTCCAGCGAATGCCCCATTGGTGATTTGAATCAGGGCCATGCACACCCTAGCCCAGCATCATACCAAACTGAGTTGACTGCATGCCCTTTTTATCGCGTAGCGCTGTGTAACATTACCATTCTCTATTCTTTCTTAGTTTGAGCTTTCTTTGAAGGTCGCTTTTTCATATACGTAGGAGATAGTTTTGAAAGTCACTCCTTTCTTTGTCCGAGTTCTGTTGAATGTCGCTATTGTACAGTAGTAGCAGTTCCTTAAGAGTACTGCTATTTCCTAAGAGGGAGTTACGTATGAGCTTTGCTTTTTCAATACAAGGAGTAACTTTTGCGTGCCATTTTTTTCGTAGTGGGGGGGGGGTGTAACTTTCAAACATGGCTTGTTTAGTAGTAGGAGTTGGTTCCCTGCGAGGGGATGCTGAGGTACATCTGCAGGGAGATAAGTCCCACGGCGGAGGAGAAGCCTGCCTTAGCCAGGAGGAGCATCCAGGAGCCCAGACCCACCGTCTGCATCAGAATCCTGGAACAGACAAGGCAAACTTCTAATAGAAGGTCAATAAAGTGTATTACCATAAATACTTGCCTATAATGTGAGCGATTTTTCCAAATCGTTGTCATCTTCTTCACTAGAAAAGTACAGATCCGACCTACCCAATTAGTTTTAAAATATTGCAATATGAGTTCAGCATTGTGCCAAAACGCATTTTGGATTGTCTGGGAGAAAAAAAATCTAAATTCTATTCAGCTATCACACAATATAACTCAGACAATGCTCCATCGACTCATAAAGGACAGCCATTACATATCCTCAAAGACCAACCCCGAAACATAACGAGTAATAGAAGGGTTATTTTTATGTAACTTGAACTTAATGAGTTTCGGTTAGGGCAGTCGTCTATCTATTAATTTTATCAAAAACTCCACAGATCTGGCGGTGAGTTAACTATGTTTCCTGGGAAGCCACAGCTCCCTCAGCCTGGATGGACCCTGAGAGACAAGGCTGAAGCAGCCTGCCTCTTAAACGATAAAAACTGTGTCAATGAGGGCTTGGAACATACACAATCAATGTTAGCCAGATCAAAAGGATAACGCACACGCCCTCTCTCCCTCCATTTCTTGTTTGGTACTCTCTAGTAACACCTCTAGGCTACGGCATTTATAAGTGGGGCGTGCTAATAAAATGAGATACTTCTCAGATTTTAACCCTATGGACCTAGATGAATGTGTCAAATTTATAGGTTGGGTTTGTACAATTAATTTTATGAAATATGATAAAAGGCATTTTAATGTTGAAGTATATGGCATAA
>NW_004798352.1:30543-38733 GCF_000002075.1 Aplysia californica
TGGCAGGGTATTGTATGGTATGGAATGGTAGGCTATGTTACAAAAGCGCGTAGTATGCTAGGGGTTTAACACCTCTCTCACCAAAGAAAGAATAGTATGTAAACGGCTGGACCTCAGAAGATAACCTTCACTACCAGAAGAACCACAAAGGTAAGGAGCATTCTTTAAATGCTCTAAACAACGGGTGAGCAACAGGCGGCCAGCGAACCACGACCCGAGATGCCAGACCAGACAGTTTGGCCCTCACTAGCCGTTCTCATGTTATATTTATATATCAATACATTAGCTGTAATTAGATTACATAATTTTGACCATGATAGACCCTTGTTCCCTTGAGTTGCTTTGGTGACTGAAAGAGGCCCGCCAATGAAAAATGTTGCACATTCTTGCTCTAAGATTAATGACTACCGGGATCCTAAGAAATGATTCGTTCCATTCATCACAATCTCAACAAGGACAGCCTACACAGGAACAGGACAACAACTAACAAAGATGTGAACCATTGCGATATGACAAAGGGGACCGAGGGCTGCAAAACCTGAGGTTGCATGCCATTTGAAAAGAACGGGGGGAAAATGGCATTAGTCATAATTTTCAATTTTTAACCTATGTCTATACATCAAGCTATTAACGATAGTGTTAAGTTTGACGATGCTTTAGAGGACCAGGCAAAATAAATCAGTGACACTCGTATTTCTTACAACAGGGATGATATATACAGTCGAACCTGCCCTAACAGCCACCTGTCCAAGACAATCAACTGTACAAATGACCACTGCCAATTCACCTCCTGCATTTTAAAGAATATATCATACTGAAACTGTCCAAGACATCCACCTGTCGAAGAGAAGCGTTTTTCTCCTTGACAATGGCATGGATGGCCGTCTCGGGCATTTTTGACTGTATATATAAGATAGGATAAGATACATCTTTATTGTCCAGATCCTGGCACACATAAAAACATCCTAAGTCTGTTGTCTTTTTACGGTTAGCACGGGTACCTCAGTGAACCATGAAAAAAAAAATAAACACAAAGACATCAAACTTACAAGACTGATATTTGAGTCGAAACTCATCTGAATGTACTTCCAGTCAAACTCCACTCCTCTTGCTCCCATCCATAATGGAACGAATCTTGAAGGGGAAAAAAAATGCAATATGCACAAAAACATTAGATATAAAAAAAACCCCCATGTAAGCAGGAACATATCATAACAGACAAGAAAACATCTGCAGTACATTTTTTTTTTATTTAGGAAAATAAAACAAAACAAGAATCACCAATTCAGGAAAAATGCCTGCAACAACACTTACTTTTGTTTAATCTTTGCTTAGTGAGAGTTTAAAAAAAATTTTTTAGTAAGGTTTTACAGTGCACGCAACAGCATAAGGTCATATGAGCGCCAAGGGGTGGATGTTTACAGAGAAGCCCAAACTGGGAATCAGGTTTACTCTGCTCACCTCTCTAGCCTCAACAGCACAAAGTCTGCTTCAACTATCAAGGCACCCCGGAAATAGCAGTTCACAAGAGAGTGACAAAAATTCAAAAGAAGTAGAGGAAAAAATGACAATAGAGTAAGGATGAGGAAAGAAAAAGCAGCAGTTCCCCCTATGTTGTTCCGGCACAGTATGAGCATGACATTGATAAATCAGCCCATTTACAATTCTACTGTGCATAAGAACATGTTAATATCCCCCTTTGGGAAAGGCCTAAAGACATTTCAGTCAGTAGCACTGCCCCCTCGGTGGGGGGTGGGGGTAAATGTTTTATAGCAATTACAACACAATGAGGTCATATAAGAAACTAAGATTAGAGGAGTTACAAAAAGTAACAAACACAATAAAGAAGAAGGGATAAGGGTGACAGACGTTTCTGAGAAAAGAAGAGAGCAAACCACACCAGAACACCTGCCAACCACCCACCAACACTAATCTCCAAAAGAGATCTCACAAAAATAATAATCCACTCTACCTTGTGACAATCAGCTCTGCTGTGGCCCAACCCATTCCAGCAATCATGAACTTGAGCTGACCTTTGCCAGCAAACTTGGACATGACAATGTGGAGTCCTATCAGATCTGCAATGTCAACTGTTGACTTCAAGAATTCCTGCAAATGACAAGAGGACATGACAGTTTAGAGTAAAATTTCAACAGTTTGTTTGAATAAAGAGAAACACACAGGCACAATAATTATAATGGTCACTTTACGTAGAGAAAGAGTAAGACAGACTACAGACTGACAGAAGCAATAAGGGGAGTGAAAAAAGAAGTAGGACCTACCGTTGCCACCTCCCACCACCAGCTATTTCCATCAGAAGATCCACGACAACGACATTAAAGAAATGACACAAAAGGAGCCGACCAGACCAGAGTTATATAACTAACCACATGATGCTAGAGACAAAGCAGACACCCTCTGCAGCAAATTTGTACTTTTGGAAGAGAAAGATTCCATTCTCACTCAAACTCAAATGCGATTTTTTCAAAATTTAAATTCAGGAAAAACCTTGACAAAGCATCCTTCAAACATGAATAGACCAACTTACCCCTGTGATATCAAGACTGCCTGTTGCCGCTTCTGTAGCGGGAAAGAACGTAGCCAGCAATAACATCTTGCAAAGCTGTGTGAACAGGTAGGCCCCACCAGCCTGGACACATTTCCAGAACGCACTGTACTCTGCTCTGAGAAAGAAAGGGCAAACAATCTAGATCAGGTTCCACACTCAAGAGGGAGAGAGATAAAAACAATTTAACGTAACCCACCTATGTTAAGATGGCCCCTACAAATAGAACAATTGTGGTTATTAACTCACTAACTGCCATGCCCGAACACTGATGGGTGAACCACGTAGGCTGCTACCTGCCAAACCTGAAACCCATTGGGTGCATTTTTATTGCTATTTTTCAAACATTCCTCGACATGTTTCAGGCTTGGCAGTCGGAAGTATGCGAGATCTAGTAGCATACATGTGTGACTGTATGTAGTGAGTGAGTATAATAGACAAAGGCCTAGATCTAGATCTAGTATAAATCTAGTGTTCGTGTGTGTGTCCGTGTATGTTTGTAGTATGTAAGGTGGTATGGTATGGTGTGTATGTATATGTAGATCTATGTGCGTGTGTGTGTGTGCGACTGCGTTTTGTGCATGTTTGAGCTTTAAAACCCAGGAATTGACAAAGCCCGGGCAGACGGGTTCCCTACTATGATAGACCCACCTGGTACTGACAGTTGAATAACTAAATAAACCCCAAAATGAACTGGTGATCTCTTAGATGGCATTGAACAAAGGAAAGTAGTATTTTCCTTCACCAAGGAGGGTGGCTAATTGAGTAAATGGGTGGCCGATTTGAGCTCAAAGGTTTCAAGAGTGGCCGGTTTGAGCACAATGTGACCACATACAGTTTACGAAACGGCTACAGTCCGTGCCGGCTTTAAGCACGCCAGCTAAACGGCTCTTACCGAATTTTTGCAATATAAATTACATGCCTTTAAGCACTGTAACTTCGGCTTCAGGCACGCTTCATTTACAAAACAATCAATACTTTCATAATGACCCATCGAAGTTCGAACACAGTCTACACCGCAGCAGTGAGTGTATTAAGAGAAACACAAAGAACGAAAGTGACGGAGACACACACACGGGCGGAGAGGAAGGCAGAGAGATACACACAGCCGTGTGCGTGGACATAGGATCTAGCCTAGAGCAAAGCTACACACAGACGAAAAAAATACATAGAGTCGGGGAGACGAGAAAGGGAGGCTGGCTGCGAATTCACCTTTGACCATCACTATTCATTAATCCTGAATGTGTATCACATGCGAGGTGGGACGAAGGCGGTGGTATGAATGAGGCAATGCGGGCAGTGGTACGCACAGGCAGTGTGTAGGCCTAGAGTGCTGTATCGTGACTGGCCGTCTAAATTAAGTTTCCATTTCCCATTCGACCACAAAACAAAAACAAACAAAAACTGCCATGGTGGGTAAAAATAACAGTGTACACTTTTGCGGGACAGCTATAGGCCTACTTACAAACAAAAGGAAACAGCACGGGAAATTTTCTACATGAAAATCTCTGGATATATTTACTTTGCACTCAAGCACACTTCGGCATTAAGCCCGCTTAAACTTTCTCTCGATGACCGTGCTTAACAGCCAGCATGGACTGTATTTCTCCGAACGTTCGGGAAAATAAACTTGAGCTCTATTTCTCCTAACAACAGTTTCCGTTCTCGAGATTTTTTGGTTATAATAATTCGCGAGATTTTGGCGTCATCTTTCATTCTGCCATTCTGTGAGGACTGGGAAGAGGCATTTTTTGCATATAGTTCAATTTCTAGAGCTAGAGATTTTTAAATGTCTGAATATTCAGATACTTCAGTTGTGGGTGGGGCAACGTTCCTGGACTATAGGCTACTTCATTTGAAAATACCTTCAAAAGGGTACTGGGAAAAAACAAGACTGATCGACCTTGGCAGTAACCTATTTCACATGTTTAGTCATCCAGCAAAAAATAAAATCCTTCTTGTAAAAAAAAAAAGGAAGTGATTATTCACACCGGGTGTGCGAATAAAATTAATATTATTCACACCGTGTGTACGAATAAGAAATAATTCTATTCGCACAGGGTTGAGCCTAAGTTGAATTTGGACCTCGTTTGTCCCACTCGGGTATCCCACCTTTTGGCAAAGGCTTTAAATGTTAGAACAACTGTACACTAGATCTAGATCTAGTACAATATCATACTTGTTTCAGTTTTAGCAGAGATGCCAACCCCAGAAAACCAAAATGAGTATTGGGAAATATGAAAGAGATAAAAATGTGTATTTTCAGGGGAAAATGTGTATTCCCACAACCAACTAACTAGTAATAGTAAAATGTTCAGGGTGTCCAGCAATATTTCCTGAAAAAAAATTACTAGCTCACCAGCTCGAAAGGAGCTCACACGCATACAATATATATATATACATGTATCCAGTCAACAACATGTCAGTATTCAAAGTCGTACTGGGGTCTTGTTCGACTTCAGTCTACTATAAACCGGTAATATTTTCCTCTCACTATTATATAAAAAATAAATCCTGCTTTGAGAGTTCGGAAGGGCCTTGAACAAGAATCGCGACTATCAAGAACCAGCCTGGGTGTCCATGATTCATAATATGAACTGACAGACTCAAATTATTGCTCAAACTCAGAGAAAAGTAATTTGAATGGCTCCAGTAGACCCGTGCACTGTGAGAGTTGTAACAACTGTTGGAGGGCAAGATGCAGTGACACTGAAAATCTGCCGGTCTTGAACAGAAAGCTACAACATACACTGTAGGTATAATTTACTATCACCCGTCCAATGAAAGGCGAACACTTTATTTCAATAACACAGACTTGCAAAGTATGAAGGGTCCAGATTCAGCACACAGCCTGCACCAACGTGGGCTTTGCAGAAAGCTCTAATTAAAATTCTGAAATGTCCTTCCAAGTCTTTGTCCTCTGGTGTAGCCTTAAAACCCCCGATAGTATCTTAAACCCCCAAAAAATCAATAATCTCCTCCCCTATTCCGTAGTCCTATACTTTGCAACGCCGTTACTCCCACCAAAGACGGTCTTTACTCACACGATGCCGCATTTATTTATGATGCAAATGCGCACAGGTTCAGTGACCAGTCACGATGGCCAGCTAGACAATCAATAAATCGGACGACCATAGCATTTTTTCTTCTTTTTTTTTCCACAAGTGACAGCACAGAGACGATTCCGAGCATTGATTAAATTTTATTTGCACAGCGACATTGCGTTTATACTGCACAACCCGCATGTCACAAGTGTTGCGTTATCAGACAACTGCTGGCAAACTTCTCGGCGGTACCGAAAGCGGGTGTAACATACCTTCCACCTGCCGCCATAGCTGCCTAGTAGCGTGAAAGTGAAACGTACTCTCCGGACGGGGAAAAGCTGAACGAATATATAATAATATCACGATTGCGACCGGCAAAAATGAACTTACTGACCACATCGGACTTGATTTTCAAATATTCCAGTTCTGCAATACTGATACTATTTTGACAAAAGATGGGACTTGAGATAATCTCTGGTTTTAGTGTTAAAGCATGCACTCATCTCTCTCTCTTTCTCTTTCTCTCAAGGCGCAAGGAAAACAAAACAAAAGAAATAAAAAAAGAGGGATTTGAGTCATTATCATTGACACAATACACATCTTGAATTCCAATTTGAGTGGGGGAGGGGGTTCGTATTGCACTGCACAATTAGAATTAGATCTCTCCCTACCAAAGATAGCACATTTAATAAAAAGATTTATTTTCACTAAATAAAGACCGAAAAGTGTTCGCAGAAGTCGTCGGTGCGTTGCTTAAGATTAATTTCACTTTTATAGTTTTTCACACAAGTAGGGTTTACAACTCTGTTCGCAAAGTCCGCACTTTTTCGAAGAGGGCGCCACCAAATTTTGAGGACACTTTTTTAATTGGATCAAAGAGAGGAGAGAACTCTCGTTATGATCTTTGTCCCTACGCGATGAGGGAGATAAAATAATTAGGAAATACTATGACCAAGGGCCAATTAATTGCCATCCTTCATTTGAAACGCCCTCTGCCAATAATATTTTGAAGTATTCACACACCCTGTGCGAACATAATTTTATAGTATTCACACACCCTGTGCAAAGTGCGAACAACATTTCATAGTATTCACACAGTATTCACACACCCTGTGTGAATAAAATTTCATAGTTATTCGCACAGGGTGAACCAAAAAAAAAAAATCCCTCCACACACCCCTCCCCCCCTCCCAACGGCCCATTCACACCTTGGGCCTACACACACACACATATATGCACACTAACACACACACACGTGCCACTCCATTAGCAATTATTATCAACAAATCTGGAGAACGGAAACCGTTCGGAGAAATAGAGTTCCAAGTTTATTTTCTCGAAAGTTCCGAGAAATAGAGCTGGCCTAACTATGTGTGTATCATCAGGATAATATTTAAAAGGAAGAAATATTGCTGGTACACCGCAATCCGGCCACCTTTGACGTTTTTTTTGCTACATCACCAATCACTATCAGTCCTATTTTGGGCCCACAATCAAGTTATCTTAGATGCAGAGGGATCAAATAGCGTAGGGTAAGAGCTTACCGGCTGGTTTGACCTCAATTGACTCTAGACTAGATTTCTAGACGGTGGAAATGTTCATTGTTGTACATTTGTAGCTTCATCATCTTCATAACGGAGTGTCACGTACACGGTAACCGTGCACCTAGCCTAGAATCGGCTCGATTCCGAAAGTTAAATAGCCGTAGCATCTTTGTAGACAACCAAATCAATTTAGTTTTCTTGTTTAACATCATTTTTTAACTTTGTTTTGGTCAATTTGATCGTCCACACCGATAGACAGTATTCAGAAAGAGACAGAGAGAGAGAGAGAGAGAGGGGAGGAGTAGATCTTGCGAGAACTTCCGGGCAAAACAAAATGGCGACCCGAGTAGTTCGGCTTCCGGGCAAAACAAAATGGCGACCCGAGTAGTTCGGCTCGATTCGAAAAGTGAAATGGAAGAGGCTAGTACGGTTAGACTCACAGTCTAGCCGTACTTATTCTTAATATGATGGCTAGACTGACCATTTACAAAAAATAGGCCTACTGAATTGTAAATATACATTTTTAGTGTGCAGTACCTAAAGTATTTGTATTTGAGACAAAACCATGTGCCTTAATGACAGTGCATGTATTTTAAACCTCCTGTTTTCTAATGTTAATAGGGCCTAAGATAAGTACGGCTAGACTGGCAGTCTAGCCGTACTTAAGTACGGGTAGACAGCCAGGCTAGCCGTACTTAAGGACGGCTAGACTGTCAGGCTAGCCGTACTTAATATTGATGGCTGAATTGTAAATGAATTTTTTAGTTTGCAATGCCTAAAGTATTTGTATTTCAGTCAAAACCAAAAGGTGCCTTACTGACTTGCATGTATTTGAACCTGAATAATTACAAGATCTAGATCTAATGAGACCTGTGTACTTAACAGGCTTGAGTCGATTGGGCCAAACCTAGATCTAAGTACGGCTAGACTGGCAGTCTAGCCGTACACTTAAGTTAGGCACTTGGATAAAAATTTCAAAGCTTTCAAATTGCTTTAAAAACAATACCAATGCAAAGAGCTCAGTGACACGATTCCA
>NW_004798352.1:38834-48834 GCF_000002075.1 Aplysia californica
GGTTTGACATCTTAGCTTGCCGCGAATCAAACGTATATATAGATCTAGATGTAGGTCAGGCTCTATCAAATAAGGGGGGTGGGAACTACCGAAAAAGCGCCAACAAACCCTCACCCTACCCCAAACTCTAACCCTACCCCTCTGTTCCACTCTGTCATGTAGTGGTCGTCGTTGCGGAAGTCCTCCCAAATCTAGAGATCTATATCTAGACCTTTGGACTATAGATATCTATCATAATAATCCCAAGACTCGTCTCAGTCTCAATCAATTATTTAACTTAGATCAGTTCAAGTCTTTCAAATTCAAGACCAGCCAAGTCAAACTCAAAAGTCAAGTAAAAGAAACTTACAGCCCCGAACATTTGTACACTATGACATATGGAACATATGCCAGTGCAACACAGTTGCCAAAGTGGAAGAAAGTCATATCAACTGTCAGGATGAAATATATATGTTATAAATTCTGTTGTCAACTCCGCACTCTCAACTTTGCAACAACACTGAACTACAACATGAGATGAAAAAGCAACATGAAACGGAAATTGTCAGGCGGAAGTTGGACACCGCAAAACAGAAGTAGCGGCGTAAATAGAAAATAGAATAATGACCATTTCATATTATATGATTTAATCTACAAATATCCTAAAAATAACCAATTATTCTTACTAGATCTATACTATTTTTAAAAATAATTTGAGGAAATACAAATATTATCAAACTCAACATGTTATAAATTCTGCGAGGCTACTATGTATGGCATAGCAACCGGTAAATCATTGGATAGCAACAGGCAGGTTCTGGAGAACGTTTGCTTGGTGTCTTGTTTTGGATAGGCTGCGAGTGACGGCAACAAATTAACACAATGAGTATCAATTTTCACGCTAATCAAGTAAGACTCCTTTCACTTCATTGTATGAAATTAAATTGTGAAATCGAATACAGCTCCCACACCTTTTTAAATTATTCGTCCATAGTGACAGACCATAGCATAGCATAGCCACAATTCTATAGATCTATATATCCCCCACTGCTCCTGCACTGATCGAACATTTATTTCACCGCTAGTGTTGTAAATTGTTATTCAAATACATGTCTAGATCTAGGAGGTTTAAAAGTCAATGAAGAATACTAAAACTGAATTGCTCTTGGTCTTCTTTATACCATAATGAATGAATGCCTGCATCACTTCACTTGTGCCATATAAAGTTTGACTTAACAATGTAAGCTTGCGACAGTACGGTAGCAGAGTAGTTTTTGTGATCCCCCCCCCCCTTGATCTTTAAACTTTATTAATGTTGTTTAAGTGAAGTAACATTCTCATACCAAGGATAAAAGATGAACCAGAAAGCACTTAAGTTACGGATTCTTCTTTTGTTCAAAACTGCGTTTAATAGGCCTAATTATAGTGTAAAGCCCATTTTTAGAGCTTACTGTAGAGCGGGGTAATGCGCTTTATTTTTACTACTAGCCATAGTATGTCACTAGTCACTAAATTTGTCTGTTTTGTTTTTTCATCAGTATGAACAAGCGTTCACCCCTCACCGTTTACAAAATTGGGAGGTACCCAAAAACGAAGAAGGAAAGGTGAGTTTTGCTGAGATTGTGAGATTTAACGTAAAGAAAAATAAAGGGGGTGGGGAAGGGAGCTGACAAACAGACTGACAGATAAACGGCTACAGAAAGATGGACACACCGATAGAGAGACAGACAGACAAGACCGTCGATAGATTGAGTGCGATGGAAAGGAGGTGCCATAATTATTTGTATCAAAACTTAAAACAAAGTATAAGGCTAACATATTTATTATATATTATATAGCAGACAATTCTTAAATTAAAACATACAAGTAAGACTTCTTAAATGAATATAAAAAAGTCAGTACATTTTAATTTAAAATATGAATATGCATATAAGTAGAGATATCTACGTAGGCTATAAATGTATCTTTAATTTCGCGATGCTTGTGTATCTGAGAACTTGGATTCTAAGGGTCAATTTAACAGGAAGTTTTTCTGTTGAAAACAGGCAAACCAAGTAAGTATAAAAGACAATTATGAAGTAACATCTTCATGATAAAAAGGAAATAGGAAGTACAGCTCATTTGTGAAGGAGTTTAAATGTTTGGTGATATAAATTTTTTTTGAAAACAGGATAAATACCGAAATAGCAACTCACATTATGGCAGACTAAATCAGCCTCAACAACTCTCACATCAGCCGTCAACACCTTAGAGTGTACAAGTAAAAATAAGTAGATCTACTTTCTCCCTTTGAAACAGATTTCAATCGCAGAACAATACTTTTAATTGGGGATAAAGTAAAGAAAATCTATGTGTATTTGAAAAAAAGGAAAATCAACATTTCTTAATTTTGCAATTGATTTGTTTTCACAGTATCCACAAAGCCAAACTGGTTTTACGAGGGTCAAGGCCAACGACAGAGGGCATCTGCTTCCCAATGTCCCGAGAGAGAGAACCTCACCTTGGGGGGCGTATGTAGGGACGTGGGACATGCCGACTAAGATTCCAGGTGAGTTTAGGCACTTTTTTGTTACGTGTTTGAAGTTGGACGCAGCAAGTTGTAAACCCATATTGGCACAGCGAGCACCACTACCAGTGTCTGTGGTGCTTCATTAATTATAGCAGCACGCAGGAGACCCAAGTTCAGTTTCCGAGAAGGGAGAATTTTTATTGAGTATCTCGAGATCGGTCTTTCTGCTTTGAAGTATCTCTTTCAGTCCCGTTTGGCCCTGACAGGCAAGATAATCACACCCTCCCACCCCCCCCCCCCCCTTTCCAAAATGATCTAAAGTGTCCATGGGGGTTTAAAACACTGTACATGAAAACAAACCAAAAACTGGCAGCCTATTCTTTTCTACTTCCCAGTCCTTTTTGTTCACAGTATGAATATGATCTTTCTCAGTTCACACAAAGTACAGCAGAATGAACCGTAATTAAGGGCAATTAAATGCTTCCCTTCTCTGCACTTTGAACCCCCCCCCCCCAATTATAGAGGGGGGTTGCCATCGGTTGGGTGGTTGGTGAGCTCAGGCTCTTAAATAATGCTTAGCTAAACTGAAGACAGTATTAGATGTATGTGGTTACTGGGTATGTGAATTTAAACTAGATTGATCAATTTTGCACCTTTTTTTTTCGATCAATTTTTTGGTGTCTTCATTGTAGTGACCATTCCAACCCAAATTTTCCCACAGAGTTCAATAAAGATTATATCTTATTGATCTATTATTTATTCATTTGGGCTCAGAGCTTGTTTCCTAATGGGACAGATGAAGTGCAATACAAATAATATTTATTAATATAATTATTATCCTTTATGCAGAGGAACCCTCGTTTAAAGTGTTTACACATAATTATCCTCAGGAAACAGAGTGTTGAACCCAACTGCCAGGTCAGAGGGCGCCGTCCTGAAGGGTCAGTCCATGAAAGAAAAGGGAGATGTGGTCATCAGTGGAGCCTTGAAGAGATGCCATGTGAGTCTCTGATGTTGTTTTATTTTTTTTAATGGTTAACACATGAGTTTAATGCCTGTAAGGTTGTTTATTAAGAGGTGGGACCTCTGAATTTAATGTGGTCTTCCGATACGACCAAGACAAGTTTGCGGAGAGCCATGAAAACTCCCTGAAATTACCCTAAATCATTCGCACTATAGTCTGATATGATATCAATTCATTTTATTGTTTGCTATTTTCAGCTAAAAATAGTAACTGTAGTGCCCTTTGAATCTAGCTTAAGACTTTTGTCGTAAAGAACTGATGCATTTCAAAGCAAAGAAAGGCTTGGGGGAACGTCAGATTTTATCAATTCTATTGACATTTTTTAACAAATAGCAAGTGCTCTTGAGATTAAATTCTATCACTATCACTATCATTTTTAATTGTGTTCAATTTCATGGAATTTTTTTTCTTGTTTTTTAATAGAAGAGGGATAACAAATTGAATGTTTTTATGCAAAATGGCCAACATTATTATTAAAAGGTTCTTGTACTTTTACCATTCTCTGGCTTGTTTTTATTCAGACTGTTGACCCACTTCCGGTGAAGATGGATGCCCCTGATGACCAGATTCCAGCAGGCATGATCTGCGAGCCAGTTGGAGGCATGGGTGGTCAACCGTCGACACAGATGCCCTGCCCTCAGATTGAGAGTACCTACTATGCCTCTAATCAGCCACGCGCCATGTCCCGCAAGGCGAGCGCCGAGGGCCTCAACTGGCCCACCGCCAAGAGCCCCGCATGCAAGTCCCCCGTGGGCCATGCCCAGTCTCCTAAACCCGTGACCCCGATGGCCGTGGCCGACATCAATGTGCAGGAGGACGCCCGCAAGTTGGTCTCGCCGTTGGCCCAGAACAATAACAACGCCGTGACTGGTGGCCTCAAGACTCCTGATGCCGACCTGCAGAACCGTGCCGAGAAGCCGCCAACCCCTCAGAACAGGATAACGGGGATGAAAAGCCCACAGAACATTCCGGTGGATGGTTCGAACCCCCAGGCAGAAGCAGCCCTCATCTCGTAATCTTGCTTGTGCAACATTTAAGTTCAGGGCTCTCTTTTACCTTTACTTTACCCCTCTCCTATCTAACAATCTGTCTTGTCTGTCCTTTAGTATTAAATTGCAGAGGGCACAGAACCTTTAGATAACAGCACCACAAAACTTTTACTGTTAAAAAAACTGTAATTTTCATTTTTTACAGTTTTTAGCTGTCCAGGTCTGGATGCCATGGGACATTACAAAGGTTATTTATGGTATCATTTGACAATATCAGTTCAGTAAAACTAAAAGCGGAGTGGGGCTCGATTAGTTTTACTTAGTAAGATAAAGTTATATGCTTTAACTTTTAAGTTCAATACGGAAATACATTTTGTATATATATATATGTTATATCTATTGCAGAACATGTGACTTTCAAGAAGATTTCTTAGATGCTTGGAGAGGTACATTTATATGAATGTATGCATTTCAAAAATTGTGAAACCATTCCATAAAAGCCTTAGTGTTTTTTGCTAAATTCTTCCTGTCCACATTGTACACTGCAATAGTACAATGTATTTGTAAATATAATGGCTATACCCTAATAAATGTTGAGCACAGGATTGGCACGGTTGTGACATGTGTAGTGTTGTGCTGTTCACTAAACTTTCTACATAAAGGCCTGGACTCTTTTTTTCTTTTTAGATACCACTTTTTATTGTTTCCCACAGGAGTACGAAATACAATAATTTCACAACATCAGATGAATATCATATAAACATTCGCTTGAGAAAGAGAGATTCTGAATGTGAGTCAATGGTCTATAGTGCTCTTAACTTGGTGCTGAACCAGTTGACGATCCACAGCGATAATGAGGTCATACCCAAAACCCAAGCTGACTGACCATGGTCTATCATGATAATGCAATATATGGCCGGCGCAGGGTAATACTAGTATTACTACCAAATACAGGGTGATCCCAAAAAAAACTTAACAACTTTTTTTCTAAATATCTCGTGCAAATGTTGTTCTAGAAAGATTAAATTTAGAACAAATAAACTTCATTCAAAAGGAATTTGTTTGACATAAAATTCACACAAAGGAACTTATTTTCAGAACGGAAGAAGCATAAAGAAAAAAACACCCATAAATGCAAAATGCACCAATTGTGAGAGAACTTTGCTATGCAACATTCCAAAAATGGAGAGCATTTCACTGCCAGTCAAGATTACTAAATGTATATGTACTGGAGTTGAAGATGATAATATTAGAGATAGGTTTTGATAGATGGAAATATTGAATGCTGGACAATACATACATAAAATTGAACAATTCAATTAAAGCATTCTTCTTTGACTTACACCCCACTTGACGGGAGTGACGTTTGAGAAAGAACAATTTTCTCCACTTACTTCATATCACAACTGCTTAGTGAAAGACTCTGCCATATAACACATTAAAAACAGATTCATGACAGTCTTACACTGAGCAGTAGATATGATTATATTTACAGAAAGTATGGATATTACGCCTCATTCAGAACAGTACAGTCATGTAAAAGCTGAGAACCGCCATCTGTTTTGAGTTTAATGGCACTCGCAATACAATTAGGTCATAATAAGTGCAGGTATCAATCACAAAAAAAGGAGAGATAAGGAATGGATAGATGTTTCATAAGAAAGAAGGAGCAAACTGTGAGAGCACCCACCAACCACCCACTCTTCCATCTCTAATACAATCAAACCTAGCGATAGCTCTAGGTGGTTCAGGATTTTTAAAGAGATTTTTGCTCGGGTATAAAGAGGCCTGGGGTGTACCATTAAATTAGCTCAGCTGATGTCATGTTGAACTGCTAGTGGATGGCTCTGGTTCGAGTTCTGAAATTGGGTTGTTTTGGGAAATTTTTAAGGCTCTCCACCTGTTGGGCTTGGTCCTGTCTTTTTTAAATTTTAGCAAAAGTTTAAATGCAACACATTATTAAGGTCACATATAAGTGCCGAAGATTGGTGATATTACAAGAGAGTAACAAACACAAAAAAAAGGATAAATCAGGATGATACGATAGATGTTTGATAGAAAAGAAGGAGCAAACCACACCAGAGTACTTGCCAACCATCTACTCAGCCCTGTAGATGGACGTTAAATTCGGAGGTCCCATCTCTTAAATAGCCTTAGTGTTGAAACTAAGGAGCGTTGGGCCTGTACAATGACTGATGAAAAAAAGCACATCGACACAGCAACGGTCATTTAGTGCATGGAAGAAGTGAGGCAGAAAGACAAATGGGGAAAAATAAAAAAAGTAAGAACTACCACCGGAATCCTCCTGCCATCCAAATGTCATGAAGACATGAAAACATGCCAAACAACCCACATTGATGAAGACTGTTCCAAAGGGGACTTGAACCAGGACCATCCATACTAAACAGTCCCATCAGATACCAAACTCTGAGCTAACACTTTACTCTTTAGTGACTAAATCATCATTCTGTACCACACAATTTGAGTTCGACTACAGAGAGCTAGAATAGAAGCACATTGTGACAATAACGGTCACTTAGTGTTAGATACATAACAAAACAAACAGAAGGAAAGTGAAGAATTAGAATCTACCAACCAGTAGTTATATGTAGCTTCAAAACTTTGCTCGCTTGCAATGTTGCAATATATCATACTTATTATATAAAGACGATTTTACTACTTTAGTCGAACTCTCTTGAGTTGATCTTCGGGTTAAGATGATCTTTTTCTAGGGTCCCACAACCTCTTTTTCTTTACAGGTCCCATCGGTTAAATTGAACTTCGGAAGAGTTGATCTTTATTTCACTCCCCCAGCGACATGAACTCATACATAGTCAACTTAACTCATCTATATAACTACAACCTCGAGTATAAATACAGGGGATTACTTTTGACTCTAAAATCAGCTTATTTTTTAAGGTTGTGTGCAGAATACATGTACAGGGGCCAATTTTTTACATGGAGGGGGATCAACATCCATGAAATCAAGTACTAGTCCAGCATCAAATAAAGTGCCCCACCTGAAAGAACAGTTGGTCGTTACATTCAGATTGATTTAACTTGTGAGACTAGAGTGGCAGGTTAGGCGAGCAAAATGCCAATGCAATTGTTCAATGGAAAATCTTATTCAGCATAGCTTTCCCATTGTTAAGCCCGATCCTGACTGGACTGTATTTAGTTGTACTGTAGTAAGAGTTTTACAGCACTTGCAACACAATAATAAAGTCATATAAGTGCCGAAGATTAGAGTTAGAGGTGTTACAAGAGAGAAACAAACATAAAATAGAAGGAGGGGAGATATGGACGATAGATGTTTGATAGGAAAGAAGGAGCAAACCACACCAGAGCACCTGCCAACCATCCACCCTGACTGCTCGACAAGCATCTATTTTTTTTGAGTGGTTGTATTATAATTATAGACGACCAAAGGCTGTAGTCAAGTCTTATTGACCATGCTAGCAAATATGTAACCTTTTATAATGTGAACCCCCACCACAAATAATTGATTTATTTGTTTGAATAGAGAACAGAGGAGCAAATCATCACTAAAGCATCCACTTAGAGCATCAAAAAAGTAAGAGTGACAGAGAGAAATAACAGAGGGAAAGAAAAGAAATTGGGTCTATGAGTGGCACAAAGCAACCACCCGAAAAGCAGAAAGAAAAAGAAACACAAAAATTACGGAAAACAACAAAGAAGATAGAAAAAAAAAAGAAACAACAACAGACTGGTTTACAACTCGCATTCAAATAAAAAATAAAATAAACATAAAACAAAGCTAAACAAGAGTTGCCAATACTTCTTATTTTTATTTCAACTTGCTCAGACATATATATCATATAATATATATCCATATAAACATATTTTAGCTGATTTCTCAGAAAATGCAACAAAGAAAGACATGTAAACCAGCAGGAAGAAGCACAGATGTGCTTGCTCAACATTGCAAACGCTACTAAGCACAATGATACCCATTCACATCCCCTCAGCCTACAGGGAGGACTGACCTATGGGCTACTGACAAGACGATAGGGACATAGCAAAGTGAGTTATTCTATTGTATTAAAACCTAATTTCACAAACTGAAAATACTATTCATAAATTCTTGTCAGGAAGATCTTTTACAGCTCAGCTAAGGAAAGTCCAAGAGAAAAAAAATCTTTAGTTGATGAATGCAGACGATAGGGACATAGCAAAGAGAGTTATTCTATTGTATTTGTATTAAAACCTAATTTCACAAACTGAAAATATTACTATACATAAATTCTTGTCAGGAAGATCTTTTACAGCTCAGCTAAGGAAAGTCCAAGAGACAAAAAATCTTTAGTTGATGAATGCAGACGATAGGGACATAGCAAAGAGAGTTATTCTATTGTATTAAAACCTAATTTCACAAACTGAAAATACTACTATTCATAAATTCTTGTCAGGAAGATCTTTTACAGCTCTGCTAAGGAAAGTCCAAAAGAAAAAAAATCTTTAGTTGAATGCATGTATAAGTAGTAGACTGTTTAACAAGAAGCCTTTTTGTTATGTTCAATTGTTGTACCCTGCTTTGTATGAACAAATTCTCTGGTCCCACTGAGTTTGTGTTATCAGGGTTCCATTGTATATCCAGAGCAACAACTGAAGTGATATTGTATGCTGCATTACGAGAACAGTTGTTGTGTCAGGAGTACACACCATGATGATTGTATCAACACAATTTAGATCATTTAGGAGGTGGGCTGCTTTCAACCCACTTGGCTGAGAGGGATACAATGATACAAGATCCCAGCAGATAGGGATACTCAATAGAATAATAACCTCCCCATGTGGGAATAGAACTCACGCCTCCTCCCTCCAACAGCAATGCGACTAACCACAACACCGCAGCCGGTGAGCACGACAATGACCTTATTTTATTTTAAAAAAACAAAAACAAGCAAAACAAAAAACCCATCTGTTAGTCAAATAAAATAACAACCAATCCCCTAGCATGACGACCTGCCATCACGAGCAGTGCAGCGAGAAAAAAAAAGATCTTTGCCAAACAGAACAAAACTCATGCAATCCTATCCTGAACCAGAGTAATTATCCCTGACACTCACCTTAATGTGATCCTATCTAGAACTAGAAGAAAAAAAATTACCCCCCCCTCCCCCTCCCCATACACACACACAGACCAAAACCTCAGGTGATCCTATCCTAAACCAGAGCAACCATGACAGTGAGTTAATCAGAAGAAGGCCAAGCAGATTTCTGATCGCGACAAACATATTTCAGTCAGAATCAACAAGATGATTTCCTCCACCCCTCTTTTCAAGAACATGACTATCAACAGGTACATTGGACATCTGAAGGAAAAAAAGCAAACGATAAATCTTTGTCTCTTTATTTCCATAAAACTAAACCATACTTCCAACTTGGGGCAAGATGCTGTGGGAGCAGAAAAAAGATCTGAGCAATCCTGCAGCCTGTAACCACAGGCAGTAATATACACATCAGTCTCATCTATTT
>NW_004798352.1:50562-72837 GCF_000002075.1 Aplysia californica
CAGAATGTTTTAACCCCCCCCCCCAAGAAAAATTGTTTAAATTCCCTTTTAATTACCAGAATCTCTTCGCTGAGCACGGGACTTCTTGCCACCACCAGGCAAACCCAGGTCGCTTGAGACCTCGAGGCTCCCATCCTCTGAGGGTGCAGGGGAGGCTGACAGTGGCTTGAGGATACTCTGTGATGGACTTTTGCTGGGCTCATAGGGAGGGGCACCCTGCGTAGCCAGGCTCTTCAGGTAGTCTTGGAACTCTGAGGAGGAGAGAAAAATAATCTTTTAAAAACTCCCTACGGTTTGAGTAAAGAGAAGCAAATTGACACAATGATGGCCATTTTGTGCTGGGAAAAGTTAAGTTTAGTTAGTTTTAGTAGAGGTTTTACTGCACTCGCAACTACATAAAGTCATATGAGCGCCAGAAGATTAGAGGAGTTACAAGAGAGTAACAAACAGAAAAAAAGAAGAAGGGGAGATAAGGACAATAGATGTTTGATAGGAAAGGAGAAAACCACACCAAAGCACCCGCCAACCACCCACGGAAAAGTAAGACAGACAGACACAAAACAACAGAGGGAAAGTACAGAAGGGGGGCCCACCAGTGGCGCCCTCCACCCACCTGCCCTTTGTTTGAGTTTGAAAAAAGAAAAGCACAACGACCATTCAGTGCTGAGTAAAAATATAGACAGACAGACAGAAAGAAACAAGAAAGGAAAATTAACGAAGTGGGGAACCATCCCCAAGTAACGAAGTAGAAACATACATCACCTTCTTAGCACTCCCAATACCACCCTCCACCAAAGATAGTACATAACAAGATGGGCCACTCAGCCAAAAAAGTGTCCGCCGGAAGTCCGCTCTTTGCTTCAGATGGCGCTGCAGTCTGTTTTGAAGCTCTCTTTCGTTTTTCCAGAAGAAGAATAGGAATAGCACCTCCTTGCATGCGCAGATCGACTGCTGTTCATCAGCAGTTCGGATTCGTTCAGTGCGGAGTTTTAGGGTTTTTTTTATTTTAATGATCTCTCGCCTTTCATTCTAAAGTCAAATTAAACGAAGAAAACAATCACCCCTGCCCCCGGAAAAGTTTTTTTTGTCAGCGTAACCATTTTTAAAAAGCGTTCTTCTGAAATTTGTTCCAAAACTTGCTAGTTTCACTTTGATTTTTTTAAACACAAGTAGGGTAACTCTGTTTGCAAAAGGTGCGCATTCGCGAAGAGGGCGCCACCGAATTTTGAGGACACTTTTTTAATTGGCTCAAAGAGAGGAGTGGCCCCTCTTGTTATGTAGACTCTTTGCCTCCACCCAGCATTCGCAATACCACCCCCTCCCCCAACATATCCAACACACACACCAACAATTCCCTGTCCCACTTACTGTTAGCCTTGTTCTTCCGGAGGTCAAACACCACCTTCTTCTTGGCACCCGGTGTCATGGCTAGACCTGGAGGATCACTCATCAGCTGAAAGAAAAAAGTCATTTAAAATCTCTTAGAAATGTAGATGGTTTTATTTACCTCCCCCATCTAAACATTTTAGGTCATTTAAGAGGCAGGCTTCAACTCTACCTGTCAGGGTCAACCTGGCCTGAGAGGGATTGGATACAACAGAAAGACCAAGTGTGATAAAAGTTCTCCACACTCAGATCCTCTTCCAAGCGACTGTGAAGCGTCTAACTGCTACACCACAGAAGCCATTCAGCTGAATGAAGATTTGTATGAGTTAGGAGAAACACATCGATATGAGAACAGAGACAGAAACAATGTAAGAAAGAGGCAAAAGCATTCAGACCAAAGCATAATGAAATTTGTTTTAAAGAAACAAAGAATTTCAACGTATCAAATGCACCCAAAAATGGACGCATAGTAACCCAGCAAAAGAAAAGAAGTCCTTGATAAAATAAAAATTGTGAATCAAATTTTTGTCGTTGGCGTGCAACAACCCATACTATTACACAATAATCTTGAGAATTAAAAAAATAATCTGCCTTTTTTTACATTGGCTTCAGAGTACAGTGGTCTGCAACTAATAGAACACTGGATAAAAGCTATATATAAGGACTGTGACTGAATCAAAACAGTCAGCAAAATGAAGCTCACCTTGTGTTCAACCGCTGGGCCCGGGTCGGAGGCAGGGGCTACCATGGCCACTGCTTTCTTGACCAGGGCGCATGGGGTGGCCAGGGCTGTCTCCACCACAGTCCATGAGCTTGTTGCACTTGACCTAGAAAGCCCAGGCGATGTCTCCATGTCCTCTTTGGAGCCAGATGTATCTTTCTTCGGCTTTGACAGCTTCGCGTTGGGGGTGGACGGTGGCGATTTTTCTTGTGCGTTGCGGGAAGGGGAAGTGGGAGATGTTGCCGATGAAGATGATGAGACGGACGACTCCAGACGAGACATCCCGTCGCCTACCACATTGCTGGCGGAAATAATGTCACTCGGAGATTTTGAATGCAAAGACTCCACCTTCACAGGTGAGGTGAGCCCCCGACCGCTCTGACCAGCTGACAGGGGGGTCGTTGGAGCCTGTGGGTAGTGCACGAGCTCGACGGCCTCCACTTTCAGTCTGCTCCCCTTAGGTCTGGCATTAGTGTTTGTGTTAGACAGGGACGACGACGATGACTCCACAGAGACAGACTCCTCAGCAGTTACTTTTTTCGGAGACTTCTTCCCCTTTACTTTCTTTTTCACCCCTAGTGACCCATCACTGCTAATCACATCTGTAGTGCCGCTGCTCTCTTCACTCTTCTTGATGTTGTCTGCCCCTGCATTTGACGAGAGCTTTCGCTTTTTCAACTTTTGACCTAGAAATGGGTCACTGTTCCCACTGGGAGAATCCCCACCAGCACTTACACCCTTCACCTCCCCGTCTGAAGACAGTTTACGCTTTTTCTTTTTCTGAACACTTGGAGTGACTACGACTACAGAGTCAGACTTGGCAGAATCACCACCATCACTCACCTGTAACCCGTTCTTGTGCTTTTTTTTCCCCTCAGTCTGAGCCCCCAAACCCCCTACATTCGCCTGACTGACACCTGACAAGTCCTTGCCACCTTTCTTTTTCTTATGAGGCCCTTTCACATTTTCTTCTGTCTCGGCTTTTGGTACTTCGGCACTCACTTCTCCCTCGGGAACCTCACCACCAGCACCGTCCTCAACCACTCCACTAGACTGCTTCTTTCTTTTTCTCCTTCTTTTCCTCTTTTTCTGCTCACCACCAGCACCTGGAGAAGTGAGTGCCGAAGCACCAAAAGCCTGACCAAAATCAGGGAAAATATGGGAGAAGTCGTCATCCTCACCTTGCTCTGAGCTGCGAAGAAAAACAATGAGCAATCTAGGTTAAAGAGAGAAACCAGCAGGCGCTGTGGCAGATATTAAACTTCATTAAAGTGACTACATTTCCAAGCTTAACACAAGAAAAATACATCTGTTACTACACTCTTAATGCATTCTCATCACTGAAAACTTTTTAAGTTTGTTTTTTTTCCTACAAATTTATCCTTTCAGATGAAGAAATTGCACAAAAACAAGTATAAAAAGCCCAAGAAAGACGAATTCTACAAAACACAAAACACATTTTCTCAGAGCCACATTCACAAACCCCAACATGTTCAGGGTCTGAAGCAAATTATGATAGACACACCGAAAATAAAGGAACTAATTTTGGCCAGGAAGCTTCAATAATTCAGGAATTGTTTGTTTTAGTAGAGGTTTTACGGCACTCGCAACTGCATAAGGTCAAATGAGCGCCAAGAATTAATCAAAACGGGGATAACACCATAGCTCCGAGAACGAAGATCTAACCTGTTCACTTTCAGTAAAACCTCAGGGTGTTGTTTCACCAGGTTGTAGACAGCTGCCCTGTTCTTGGCCTTCACTTCATTTTTCTGGGCCAGTCGGAACATCCACTGGAGGAGAAGACTAACATCCAGCTGAGGAAAGACGGGAAGACAAAACAAAACACTTGAGTTTGGTCTGATTTTATCAAGTTTGAGAGTTTTATGGCACACACAACACAAAACGGCCTTACATAAGCGCCAAAGATTACATTTGTTTCTGGTTTTGTTTGACTAAAGAGAAGAACATTGACACAATGATGGTCATTGAGTGCCGGGAAAAAGCAAGGCAGACAGACAGAAACAACAGAAGGAAAGTAAAGACGTAGGACCGACCAGTAGCACCCTCCAACCACCTGCTTGTTACCGGAGAATTATTCAAAGAAAAGAAAGAAGCTAGTCTACTAAGCTGATACACCGGAGGAGGTGGGTAGGAGCCAGAAAAGAATGTAAAGTCGAACAAAATCTCCTTTCTAAGAATGGGAGAGGAAATTTAAAAAGCGTCTCCAAACAAAATCTCCTTTTTAAGAAGAGGAGAGGAAACGGTGAAAGTGGAAAAGCTCCTTTCTATACACGTACGTTTATTAGTGAGTCGCAACATAAGATTCATAACAATCTGAAAACTGTCCTTGTTTGCTTGGTTAGTAAACCTTGCTGACCGTGAAATCATACCTATATGACCACACACACACCACTATGGCCATAGGGGTTTGTGAAACCATACGTTGACAACTCTCTCCTCCATTTTTTATCCCTTCTTCTTACACAAATAGAGAAATATGAGAGCCATTAACGTCAAAGTCAGACATCTTGAGCATTTTCTGTTCCAGCAGGCCTATCCTTCATAAGCTTTTAGCTTTATGTTTATTATAGTTGTTCTGTTCCTACGTCTGAATGAAAGTAGTCTGTGTGTGTGTGTGTGTGTGTGCATAAATGTATATTGCATGAGAAGAAAGATCTTGAAAATGGGTATTCCAATGTAAAGCACATTGAGCCACTTTTTTTGGGAAATGCGCTATATAATTGTTATATATTATTATTTATTAATACAACTGAAATAACCAGGTTTTACAGAAGAATTGCCATTAAAAAGTAGTGGGACTTCTAGAATTTACTGAGGAATCATGATCCCCCCCCCCCACAAAAAACAAGGCTGGCCACAGAAACAAATTTGTAAAAATCTTTTCTTAATAAAATAAAAAGAATTTTTTTTTTCAATTTTCTGGAAAAAAGAAATTCCCATAAGTCAAAGCACCAATTACCTGAAACGTAACGTCTTCATCCTCTTTTTGTTCAGCTGTGTCTACCTCCATGTCTTGCTCTTCCTGGGAGGAAGGATCTGCCGTCTTTACTTCACCATCCTTGTCCCCTTCTTCTGACGGCCGCAGCGTGCTGATGGCTTCACAGATCACACAAGACATGACTCGCTGGACCAGCTCAGCCCTGGGAAACAATTCACGAAAACAATCAAAACTTCAGGGATTTGCTAAAGGATCTAGACTAGAATGTATTAACATATATGAGGCAGCCTGGTGAAATCAGGCGCTCGGCAAAATACAGAGATCGGAGAAACGCGCGTTTTTCCACCAGTTTGGAATTTTTATTTTGTTTGGCTCAACTTCTTTTATGTCCATATAATAACACGTATCCATGTGAATTTTATTGAAAAACATTTATTAAAGGCACAAAATATGTCGTTTTTCTTTTTCCAAGGACTCTAGCTATTGGGAGTTACCAAACTTTGGCAGCCATGTTCTCGCTAATTTCTCCACTGAAACCAGGCGACCTGGCAAATATCTTGAGTTCTATTCAAGATACAAGGATATTTATTTCATAGGAAAAAAAAGGAAAATAAATCAACTTTCAGATGACACCAAAAACTCCACATGCCCAAAAACTGACCAGAGCCTGATTCCACCCCGTTTTGACACATACTAAGTATGGACTTCTATATAGTGTAAAGCGCATAGAGCCTGCTGTTGAGCAGGGATATGCGCTATACAAATGCTATCTATTATTATTATCATTATTTTTTCTACAGCAGAGCCTGCCAAAAACAGTGGCAGGTGGTGGTGTGTGTGTGTGCTAGTGCGTGTGTGTGTGTGTGTGAGACACATTGTAAGGAGAAGATTATCTTGACATCGATATCTGCAAGGGTAATGATTATGCTTTTTGCCATTGCACACAGAAGAAGTGAGTTCCATTCCAGCTGGGTTAGGTCTATCCTGTTTAGCATGTCGTAGCAGACTGTTCAACTGCTCTTAGCCCAGAAAGCAAAATTGTTCAGGAGCAAAATAAAACTGCTTCATTTTTTAAAGAACTGCTGTAACTACCAAAGCTGCCGCTCAGGAATTTCAAAAAAGGAGGAAATTCACGCGAAGGCGGACGCGCTCTCTCTGAAGGCCGGAGTAAAACCAGTAAGATCCAGAGGCAATATATTGTAAAATCTAGCCTACGGTTTTGGAAGGGAAAACTGTCATATTCGTTAACCATGGACAACTGAATTAAAACGTATCCCCCAAAAAAACAAACAAAGGCATTAAGTTGACTAACAAGCATTTGAGTCAATTTGACACAGCTTGGACTTGGTGACAAAAAATCCAGAGTTTGTTGCCAGCTGTTGTCTCATTTTAAAAAATTTCACTTTTAACTTGTACATCGATGTAGAGCAGTATTGGATCAAGGAGGCAACACATTTGCCGCTCTATTGAGCGATTTCGGCACTCCTGTACAATTGCGGCCGCATTTGCACTTAGTGCCCTTGTAGTGTGTTACTTAGAGATCTAAACTGAATTAAAGTTATAGCCTAGGCTGTCTAATCTAGATCTAGAATCTAGATATCTAAATATGTGTAGACCTATATTATATCTAGAGACAGATTATCTAGATCTAGATTCACTTCCACAGCCACAATAGCCGTTATGTAAACAAACGGGACCGCAATTGTACAGGAGTGCCGCGGGCCGCAACTTTATCGCACCAAACGCAAAGTGCAGCAAGGGGCTTGTTCAATTTTCTAATGAACTTTTCAAGTCGAACACCGGCTGATACTTTCTCATTCCAGCTCCTTTTATTTTTGCATTCTGCATCAATTTCTCCCGAATTTCGGCTGTTTTCAAAGACAACTCGGGGCGCCACGGTCCCGATGCCTGATTGACATTGTTGCTCCACAATAAACAAAGTGAAACTAGCGCTACGCCTATAAGAGTGGAAGTAGAAAGCTACGGGTGGACATGCGCAAGCTGCGTTTTCGTCTCTCTCCCGGTTCGGTGTTTTCCGTGTGTATCGCAATTTGCGACCGAGAGCGGCCCAGCGGAGGAAGGAAGAAAGTAGCGGGAAAAGCTATATGAAGCGGAATTTCCGCTATTTAGCGGGGAAGTGGCAGCTATGAACTACACTATACATTTTACCCAAAATTTTCAATTTGAATTTCCACAAAATATTTCTCAAACACATGCAACCAATACCACAGCAATAAAAAATTGTTTCCAAACTTTGGGCTAAGTACATCTAAATAGCTGGCCAACGATATCAATTTTTCGGCTGGAATATTGCAGTCAGATTCATTACAGGCTCATTTGAGCAGCATACGTATTATTCTATCTCTCTACCAAACCCAAGAGTAAATTACGACGTCACTTTTTGTCCGATTCTGCCACTTTTAGTCAGCGTGACTCAGCAACCCGCCAGAGCTCCCTGACTCGGGGTCACGATGTTAATGAGCCCTAAAGCGACTTTGCCGGTGTCGGTTAAGAAGTTCACGTTTTTGTCTACGTTTGGAACGATATAACTTCTTCCCCATCCCACACAGCAAACCACTACACAGATGTACTAAAAGCTCAACTCAAATGTCTTAAGATTTATTCTGCGTTAGAGTGGTAATTTCTTTGCCTTAATCTTTATTCTGGACAAGTGTTTGTAGAGTACCCAATTAGTTCTAGTTTAGTTACAAACGAATGAATAAATGATTGTTTATTTAAAACAGGGTGTCCAGCAATATTTCCTGAAAAAATTTACTACCTGGAAAAAAAATTTACTACCCAGCAAATCAAGCCCCACACCAGCTCGAAAAAGGGAGTTAATTTGCGCCATCAATAACATATACATTATTATTACATAACATATGGAACGAAAAGAACACACAACAAAGTCCAGTCGACAAAATGGAGGATAGACAGACGATCGCAAGCTTGCTTGCAGCTAGATTTAGTTTTAGTAAGGTTTTTACGGCGCTCGCAACTGCGTAGGTGATATGAGCAACAATGGGTGGATGTCAACAGAGAAGTCCAAACAGGGAATCAAGCTTCGACTATCAAGGCACCCTGGAAATAGTAGTTCACAAGCGTGACAAACATACAAAAGAAGTAGAGGAAAATGACGATAGTAAAGAAGAGGACAGAAAAGGCAGCAGTTCCCCCTACGCTGGTCCAGCACAGTATGAGCATGACATTGATAAATCAGCCCATTTACAATTCTACTGTGCATAAGAACATGTTAATATCCTCCCTTTGGGAATGGCCTAAAGACGTTTCAGTCAGTAGCACTGCCCTGGTGGAGGTGGGAGGGGGAGGGGGGTAGATTTATACCTAATGTGTACACACAGGGTGACTGCCAAACCGGCTTCTCCATTTTCCAGGGCCATGTTACACAACAACAACGCGCACACACGTAATGACTCGAGTAAACCTATTCAGTGTGAGAGGTGTAAGAACTGTGACAGGGCAAGAGACAGTGACACTGAAAATCTGCCAGTCTTGAACAGAAAGCTACAATATTGTTCTAATTTACTATCACTCAACAAATGAAACGCGAACACTTTATTTCAATAACACGGCTTACAAGGTATGAAGGATCCCGATTCCACACAAGGCCTGCACCAACACGCGCTTTGCAGAGGGCTCTAAATCTAATCAAAATTCTGAAATTTGCTTACAGTTTTTGTCCTCTGGTGTTGCCTTTATCCCCTCCCCCCTCCCCCGAGTGTCTCTTTAAAAAAAATCAATAATCCCTGCCCTACTCTGTAGTCCTATACTTCGCAACGCTCGACTTTTTAATGAACTTTGGCGACCCCAACAAACGCCGGTGCTCACCAATGCCGTACCTTGTAGTGCCTCGCGCGAAGGTTCACTGACCTGTCCCGCTGGCGAACCCGACAATCTAAAAATCGGACAAAGCTTGTATTTTCTTTTCACCCCCCCCCCACCCCCACAAGTGACAGCACGGTGAAGAGTCCGAGTAATTATTAATTTTATTTGCACGGCAACAAAGCGGGTATACTGTACAACCTGCATATTACAAATGTTGCGTTATCAGTTTATCTACGCCAAATTTCAGGGTGGTAACGAAAGCGAAAGTAGATCCTGATTTTCCCGATCGAGCCTCGTGTTCCACCTGCCGCCATAGCCGGCTTTTGTGTGAAACGTACTCCCGTACTCTCGGACAGGGAAAAGGTGAATGAATAATTATATCACAATCGCGACCGGCAAAAACGGAGTCATGTACCGCGGCTAGGGTTCACTGAAAAGTCTTGCTGGCTTCATCACTCAGTATGCAGGCTAATTTACGACTTTTTACCAAATTTGTACTACCTTCAAGGCAAATTTACTACCATTTATGACCTTTACGACCAGGGCGCCGAATTTACGACTTTTTTACGACTTTGCTGGACACCCTGTTAAAAACGGCTCGACGGATGTCTCCAAAATCTGTGTTAAAGTTAACTGACTACAAATATCATGTCTTTTACAAACGAGAAATTTTTAATCTGCGCAAGTTGTAATAGTCATGTTAAAAGAGAAGAAAGATGTACATCTGTATGTTTTAACTATTGTTTTACCATTAAAAAAAGAGAGTTGCTCTGCGTTTGTTCATGAAACATGCTGTGTCTGTAGCAGCCTATATATACAATTAAGAAAGATACAATATATGCGATTTTTAAAAAACCCACAAATCCATGTAAATACATGGGTAGAGATGAACTTCTTGTATGGAATAAAAATAATGACAGCTAACGCATTCCCAAGCTTTTGTGTCGGAAATATGCGCTGACACTTATGAATGTAAAGAAATCAGAACATAGTCAGTTATTGCAAATGGTTATAGAAAAAAACCAAAAGCTGATTCAGTGTCACTGGAAAGCTAGAAACTATTCTCATAAACCAATTACGAGAAGTCATCCCTGTTATTCAGTCAACTTAAAAAACCTAGACTTAACGTATTAAGAAAAGTAACTGGAGTGTAACAGATGCGGTTGGTGTATTGCATTGTAGATGTATTCTGGTACTAAAATCGATTTGTATTACTTCATAGAGCCACTACAGGGTAATTTTTGTAAACTTTCGAGAAAATATGCGAATATTCACGATTATATTGGACACATACAGTTGTATTTGAGGAATTGCTTCACAGCGAATTGTGTGCCGCATGGATAAAGTTGCAAAATTACAGCTTTCTATGACATGTGCAGACACCATCATTTCTAAGTATCTGCACCAATGTCATGCTGTTCATGTTCCAAAAGTTTAACAGGTTTTGTTGTGCTATTTTTTTATATTGATTTATTTTTAATTCACACTCGTTCAAAAAATGTTTCAATTCAGCATTGCAGACTTCAGCGCATCTAACAAAATAACCAAGCAAGAAACAATGTCAGTTCTTTTCTTAGTCTCAAGAGCAGAAATGTTAGCTTTGGGTGCATTAAATGATAATTATCATAAATACAAGGATACATCTAAAACTTTACGTTGAAAAGTACCCAAAATTAAGTCAGCCCAGACAGAACGACAACAGGGAGCTGACCCATGACCCCGACGTGATAAGAGGCACTCGGCGGGGAACCCCCGCTGCAACTAAAATTCCACTGCCGGTGCGGCGTGAAATGAGCAAGTTGAAAGCAAAAGATCAAGTCAGTTTGTTAGTGTTTGCGTGTTAAATCCATTGATTGCTCTGTGCACTTCGCAGGAAGCAGAGAATGTTTTTGGTTGTTCTAGGGTCTGCTGGGGTAATTGTACAGATTGTAAAGCACATGCAGCTTGCTGATGAGCAGGGCTATGCAGTATACAAATTCTGTTTTTTTATCATCAGTTGCTCGCCTTTTTCTTTTACACATAAAAAATATTCAAACCACAACAGAATCAATAATCTATCTTATAACAGCTCTCTGGCCAGGATGTTATCTACACTCACTTTCTTGAGAAAACAATGTAGACGATGAATGGCTGGAGAAGAGTCACCAACTTAGGAGTTGTCATCTGAAAAAAAAAAAAGAAAAAAAAATATATATCAATACATTCTATCAAAATGAAAAACAATATATTGAACATTGGGCCACAAACTTTGGTTCGAATTATGACCCACATTTCTCGAACAACAAACTCATCCCCCTCCCCCCAAAAAAAAATCAAAGCAAAAAAAAAAAATTATTAATTTTTTAAAGAAAGAAAGAATGCAAAAAAGGCAAAACTTTTACCAAAATATGAAACTAGCATACTAGCACTCCACAACTACCCCCCCCCCCCCCCCATCACCAGGGGGACAAGACCCGGCATGATGTTGCTTCATACCTTGCACTTTTAGTTGTTATTTTTTTAAGTAGACATTTTGAAGTTAATCACAATGAAACTTGCTGACATCCACAGCTGCCACTCAGAAATTTTAAAAAAGGAGGAAATTCATGCAAAGGCGTACGCGCGCTCTCCGAAACCAGTGAGATCCAGAGGCAATATATACTGGAAAATCTAGCCTACGGTTTTGGAAGGGAAAACTGTCATATTGTTAACCATAGGCAACTGAATTAAAATGTATTTGGAAAAAACAACAACATAAAGGCAGTAAGTTGACTAACAAGCATTCGAGTCAATTTGACACAGTTTGGACTTGGTGACTAAAAATCCAGTCTTTTTTGCCAGCTGGTGTTTCATAAAAAGATTTCTTTCACTTTAAACTTGTACATACATAGACGTAGAGCAGTATCGGATCAAGGATGCAGGCACTCCTGTACAATTGCGGTCCCGTTTGCACTTAGTGTCCCTGTAGTGTGTTTCTTATTTAGAGATAAACTGAATTAAAATTATAGCCAGGCTATCTAATCTAGATCTAGATATATCTAAATATGTGTAGATCTAGATTATATCTAGAGATAGATTTTCTAGATCTAGATTCACTTCCGCAGCAGCCACAATAGCCGTCATGTAAACAAACGGGACCGCAATTGTACAGGAGTGCCGCGGGCCGCGATTTCTTTCGCAAAAAACGGCTAGTTCAATTTTCTAATGAACTTTTCAAGTCGCACACCGGCTGCTTCTTTCTCATTCCAGCTCCTTTTATTTTTGCATTCTGAATCAATTTCTCTCGAATTTCCGCCAATTTCAATGACAACTCGGCGCGCTAACGTCCCGATGCCCGATCGACACTGCGTTGCTCCACAACAATAAACAATGTGAAACTAGCGCTGGGCCTAGAAGAACGGAAGTTGAAAGCTACGGGCGGACATGCGCAAACCGCGTTTTCGTCTCTCTCCCGGTTCGGTGTTTTCCGCGTGGAAAAAAAAAGTATGAAATTTGCGACCAAGAGCGGTCCAGCGGAGGAAGGAGGAAAGTTGCGGGAAAAGCTAGATGTAGCGGAGTTTCCGCTATTTAGCGGGAAAGTGGCAGCTATGGACATCATGCACATTATCAGTTTGAATAAAAGAGCAACAATCAATATAAAACCAAAATCACCCATATGAAAATATAACAACAAGCCTTTTCTCCCCCCCCCCCCCCCCCCCCCAAATCTGAATTCCTCTTTTTATTCACAGAGAGAGCTACCCATTTTGTAGCATACTATCTATCGTATTACCTCGCTCAGAGAAACTTTTCTCAGCTCTTCGACAAAGATGTCAGCTATGTGCAGCCTTAGACCATCTGGCAGGCGCGACTCCTCTGGCTGCATGACCGTCTCCGACAGGCTCCTGGAGAAGGAGAGGCACGCGGGGACCGGCCAACCAGCCTGGCTGAGCAGGCAGAAAGTTCTGTGCAGCATGTCCCGAATCATCTGGGGGGAAAAGGAATGGACTTGTTGACTTCATGACGACTGCTTCTGAAGTGTAAGACTCCGCCAAGGGCCATTTTGAAAATTGACATGTGATGGAGTCTTAACACTGAGTAGTTAAGCAAAATCACTTTCTTATTTATCAGGTAAATTTTCTAATCTATGTGATTTTAGACTGGTCTAACATGCTCATAAACACAAAAAGACACGTCGTCAGTATCATTCCACTATTATCCTAAACAAATTGTTTAGGTTTCCAAAACAAAGATAAAGCACTTTTTCAAATAAAAACATACGGGGCATCTTACAGTACGACTTCATTTTGTTCTTTTATTTTCTTCCCCTATTTAGTAGGCCAGGGCAAGATCGATTCTGGGATCGATTCTTTCGAGTCCAAATGAGGGCTCAAAGAATCGATCTTGTTCCCAGACTCTAAGCTTCGAGTCCGCCCTGGGTCGATGCCTCCCGTCTCCTTTTATTTAGCCTGGTTCCTAGCCTAGACTCCGAGAATCGAGGCAAGAATCTAAATCTCTACCTCACTATTACAGTCCTGTCGTGGGATAGGCCTAGGGCTGTCCCACCCCACAGTCGAGTTTTTCGCTTCAAAACAGACACCGCACCAGGACGGGACTGATCCGGGGCATAAGGCGGCTTCTTTGATGTTGGCCTAGGCGGAGTTAAAAATGCATTCCAAAAATTTCTTAAATATTGGCCAAATTTAAAAAATAATAAGATTTTCGTGATCAGCGACCTAAAATTAGCGAAAATTACTCGGGGAACCCAATTTAACGCCCGATTACCATGTTAAATTAATTTTTGTGAGTTTTGTTTACTTATGGTTTTTTTTCACTATTTGAATTTGGCGTGCACTAGGCCTTGATACATGTAGATTCAAGACTGTGTCTTCAAGGTGGATGAATCGAGGTTGCATGTGCCTGTGCTCTGTTGCTTCATATTAGAAAAAAGAGAAAGAGAAAACAGTATTAGGTCATACTGTCCCACCGATGTTGTTGCAATTCACAACTGCTCGGGACTCAATGCAACAAAAATGTCACTGTCACGTCCCAATAATAGGTGCGGTACATTACACTCTAGTTCAAAGGTTTCAAACGTCAGTCAGGTCTGTCCCGAGACGAACTTTCGTAGGCCTAGTGAGGTAGGGGCAAGAAAGTGCCAGTCAGTCACCATCAATTGTCTCACGCAACCCCCCACCCCACCCCACCTTCCTCTTTCTCGCTATGAGTGAATGCTAAACTAGGCCTAGGCCTACTTGTCGTTTCTACCAGTACGAAACCACGCTGCACATACGTTACTGCTACTTTGAATGTTGTTGCCCCACCCCCGCCCATCCCAAATTAAATCATTCACTTCCATTTTCTCTTTCTTTTGTCTTGAACATTGAACGCTTGCTTTTGAATTTCACTGCACTTTCATCTTCACTGTACACGTATTCTTTTGTAAATCATATTGTGTGTTTAGAGTTGACATCAATGAGTCATCATGTCTGGATGTCGATCTTTAGCTTGGGACTTTTTTTTATAAGCAGGAAAACACAGTACTGTTGTTTGTACGATTTGTAATAATGTTTTGACGTACACGTACAACAACAAAACGTCGACAATAACAAAACATTTGTCACCAAAGCATGCATTGACATATCAGGAAGCATAGGGTGCAAGAGAGAAGGAGCCTGTGCCCCACGCATTGGCAAGAGTGATAGAAGGTAGGCAACACACAAACACACACACTTACACACCCACACCCAAACACACAAATGCGTGAAAGCCAACTTGTCTTGGCACGCGCGCAGGCTTAGCCAGCCACGTCTGTCAAACTCGAGACTCGAGGTCTCGATCTTAAGAGCTATTTTTAGCAGTGTTCAAGACTCGAGGTCTCGATCTTAAGAGCTATTTTTAGCAGTGATCAAGTCATGGCCTCTAAACAGCCCACTTGAAGCAGCTTCCAAACTCGAAAATCGGACTCGATTCCTTGATTCTTTTTCAGTTTTGGAATCGAGGCCTCGAGTCTTTTGCCGTCGATCTTGCCCTGGCCTACTATTTAGTTCATAAATCAAAAGGGCCAAAGTCAAAGTTCTAATTTGGGATTCTTTTTCCTTTATATTCTCAAAATTTCAAAACTGGCGGAAAGGCACTGACCGCATAAAGCCACTCAAGATGATCCTAGTATCTATATATTATATTCTACAAAAGTTGGCAACAGCCAACTTCAGCATCTCAGTTGTACATTGGGCAAACAACAGTTTGGGGAATTTTCGAAAGGCAAGCATGCCCAGAAGGCTGATTTTCAACCGCACATGAAATAAAGCATGGCTGTAAAAACTAATAGTATCCTCACCATCAAGAACTTGTCCAGTCTCAGCTTGTCAATGCCGTTCCATTCCCTGGCATGAGTGGCCAAGAAAATTTTCACAAACCTCAGAGCATCTTCGATATTGGGAAATGATCCAAGGAGGCCAGTAATTCTTTTGGACAATTCTTCCTGCAGAACAGGAAACAGAAAAATAAGTTAAAAAAAAGAAAAAGTACAGAGCCTGTATTTTTATTAAGCTTAACTAAGTTGAGATCATGCACTAGTCGATGAACCTTCTTAATACTTTGCCATCACAAGGCTCAAATAGTAAAAACCCTTGCCATCAAAGGCAAAGGAATTTGGGGTAAAATCCAAAGAATCTGGGTGGTAAACACCGCCGATCGGCAAGATGTGACAGCAAAGTGCTAAACACTTTTATGACTAAACTGTAAGTATACAGAAGGCTATTTCACCTTTGTACACAAGAATCAAATTTTTCACCCAATTTTTTTCAGCATTGCAAAGTCCCCAGAACTGTGCCTGTTATTTAACTTATATTTGCATAAAACATAAACATCAAACTGAGTAAAAATAAGTACTGTTCACAATAAACAGACAGACTCGCTGGGGTTTTGTAGATTTTTATCAGATGACCAAACAACCAACTGTTGTGTTGTATACTGAGAGCAAGGAGTACTGTTAAAATTAGTGAACATGTCAACCGGCAAAAAACATCCCAAAACCCCATTCAGTGACACCCTACTTTCTAGCAACACCTCTCATATTCAGCACATATAAATATGACCTATTTGTGTTGTAAGAGTTGTAAAACTTACTGGCACTAAAAACAAATAGAGGTGACAATCTGCTTGACACCAAAGGATTTGTGCAGAGGACTTGAGGTCAATTTCTGTGTAGAGGGAGAATCTTTATTGAACATTTCTGTCTCTCCGCTGGAATGAAGAATCTCTCTAAGCCTAGGTTGGCCCTGACAGGCAGTGCCAAAGCCTGCCTCCTTAGTAAATTACCTAAATCATGTTTATGGGAGTTTTTAAAAAGGAAGTGGATATCTTCACCCGAGGTGAGAATAGAAATACGATCGACCTCTCACCCCGGGTGAGACTTGCCACCGTTGGCTATTCTCACCCGGCGTGAAACAAGACCTGTTTTTCCTAATTTCGGAATACTTTCTATCGATGTGGATGATCAAATGGATAAAGGCAAAGAAAAGATTACATTATAGCACAAAAGTAAGCTAATTTGATCATCTACAAAGATGCTATGGCTATTTCACTTTTCGAATCGAGCCGAACTACGGGGTTCGCCATTTTGTTTTGCCCGGAAGTTCTCGCAAGATCTACTCCTCCCCTCTTCTCTCTCTCTATCTCTTTCTGAATACTGTCTATCGGTGTGGACGATCAAATTGACCAAAGGAAAGTTAAAAAATGATGTTAAAACACAAAAGTAAATTAATTTGGTCGTCTACAAAGATGCTACTGCTATTTAACTTTTCGAATCGAGCCGAACTACGCGGGTCGCCATTTTGTTTTGCTCGGAAGTTCTCGCACTACTCCTCTCACTCTCTCTCCACTGCCCACGGACAAAATTGTACGCTTTTAGTAGGCTAACACTAACAGTAGTAATGGAACGTTTGTTCACGGCACAGAATTCTACAATTTTTCTGTTATCACAGTGTAGAATTCTGTGGTTTAGGGTGAACGCAAAATTGGTTGGCCTAGATCTAGGCTATAACAGTGAACGCACACCGGGTGAGAATAGCCAAAAGACTCGCCTGAGCTATTCTCACCCGGGATGAGAATAGAGGTGGCCTTTAAAAAAGCCACATTTGAAGAAAAAAAAGCGAAAAAATGTTTTTAGAAAAAGGAGAAAGTGACAGTTGACAATTTCAGACAGAAAAACTAACTGTGTGCTAATGAAGAAGAAGGGAATGTTATTTAATAGCCTTAAGTCAGAGTTTCACCCTGTGGAAAAAAAACCTTTCGATTTTTAATTTAAGATTGACAAATCTTCACCTGAATTAAGGGTTTGTCCTGCATCCACATGCAATAAAAGAGCCCTTTCCATATCTTGAGAAAGTCGTCATCGCTAAGACCAACTGCAAAGAAAAAAAAGACAAGAACAACTATAAAATTCAGGCTGAGTTGTGAACCAACTAAAGTGACTAAAGTAAAAAACTTTAAAGTCCCTTCTTTATTGCGTAGTTTGGGGTGGTCGCTCGTTACGGAAGTCCTTCCCCACATTTCTAGATCTAGAGTCTAGATTTAGCAATTATTTTAAAATTGAGGCCGTCGTTATTCGGACTCGAGTCCGAATACCATTTTTTCATATTCGGACTCGAGTCCGAAAAAAAGGAAGTGTCTTCGTTCTATAGATCTAACGTTCAGTGCTTCCAATTTTCCGCCATTTTTTAGTTTCTCTCACACCTTTTCTGCCAATCCGATGCCCGCCGCCTCATTGATACGCCCCCCCCCCCCCGCCCCCCATGTTTCCCACTTTCTTTGTTGTAGAAAAAGGTAAAATTGAAGATTAGCAGACCACCTGGCACCTGCATATTATGAGCTGGGGAACAAAAAAAAAGACTGATTCGTTCAAATACACACAAGCATGTGTCATATCGATTGTTTACCAAGTTGTGTTGCTGTGTAGAGCTGAGCATAAGGCAACTTTTGATTCCATAGACCAGCACACAATTCATTACGTAGATCTACGTCAAGACTAGCTTATTATTGTAATACTGATCAGTTAACGGGGGCAAAAAGACTAAGGCGTATGTGACATTCAACGCCCGGACCGATAGTGCCCCCCCACCCCCCTCCCCGACATGCACACAGCCACACGTGTGCAGGCCGCCCATCCGACCCCGACACACGCTAACGAACCATCTTTATTGCTTCTGATGACCTCTTGACAAATAAACATTTATTAGAAGCGCTATAACTTTTCAGGCCGGCCTCAAATTCATCATAAGATTAAAAGTCGGCTCCTGCACAAAACGCCTTTTTGCCCGAAGTGATCCCGGTCTCTACCCAGCCTGAGGCGAGTCACGAGTGAGGCAGGACAGGAAGCCGGATTCACGAGTCACAGGAAGTCGGAAGTGATGTCATGCTGGACAAGAATCAGAGTCCGAATAACATTTTTTCATAGGGACTCGAGTCCGAATAGTCACTTCAGCCTTTAAAATTACAGGGTAAGTGTTCCATTGCAGCCTTCCGTCTGCAAATAATTTATCAGATTGATAAGTGATAGACCTAGTAATGCTACTAAAGATGAATTGTTGAAATCTTTCTCTCTCTCTCTCTCTCACACACACACACTCTCTCCCCCCCTCCCTCCCTCTTGCTCTCTCCCTCACACACACACTCTCTCTCTATATCTATCTCTAGATCTAGTCTAGCTAGAGACTAGACTACTAGACTATGTAGAAGAGTAGAAGGCGGGGTGATCTTATACTTTAGCACGTTAAATTCTACAATTGAGGACTTCCGAAGCGAGCGACCACTATCAGGCCTGGATCAAAATTTTATGTCATCAAGATTGGAAATGGCTATTCTCACCCTGGCCCTGGGTGAGAACAGAAATACGATCGACCTCTCACCCCGGGTGAGACTTGCCACCGTAGGCTATTCTCACCCGATGTGAAACAAGACCAGTTTTTCCTAATTTCGGAATACTTTCTATCGATGTGGATGATCAAATGGATAAAGGCAAAGAAAAGATTACGTTATAGCACAAAAGTAAGCTTATTTTACAGACTACAAAGATGCTATGGCTATTTCACTTTTCGAATCGAGCCGAACTATGTGGGTCCCCATTTTGTTTTGCCCGGAAGTTCTCGCAAGATCTACTCCTCCCCTCTTCTCTCTCTCTGTCTCTTTCTGAATACTGTCTATCGGTGTGGACGATCAAAATGACCAAAACAAAGTTAAAAAATGATGTTAAAACACAAAAGTAAATTAATTTGGTCGTCTCCATAGATGCTACTGCTATTTAACTTTTCGAATCGAGCCGAACTACGCGGGTCGCCATTTTGTTTTGCCCGGAAGTTCTCGTGCTACTCCTCTCTCTCTCTCCCTCTCTCTCAACTGCCCACAGACAAAATTGTACGCTTTTAGATCTAGTAGACTAACAGTAGTAATGGAACGTTTGTTCACGGCACAGAATTTTACAATTTTTCTGTTATCACAGTGTAGAATTCTGTGGTTTAGGGTGAACGCAAAATTGGTTGGCCTAGATCTAGATCTAGGCTATAACGGTGAGCGCGCACCGGGTGAGAATAGCCAAAAGACTCGCCTGCACTATTCTCACCCCGACCCCGGGACCTACTCACCCGGGGTGAGAATAGAGGTGGCCATCAAGATTACTCAAAGGGAGTGTATACAGACCCGGTAACCGGGAACAAAGTCACAAAGTATACAGACCCGGTAGGGGAACTCTTTTGTGATTTCGGAAAGTTTCAGCGCCTTTTGGCTCAGGAAAAGCTTCCAAAATCATGATGGAAGACTGAATACCACAGTTATACGATCTGTTCATGACAAAATTACGATAGTTTGCACATTTTTAGGCCCAGTTCAAAGTTTTGAAGGTCTGAGTCGGGGGTTAGCACACTTTTTGGGCTTGGGAATTTAACGTGCTAAACTTAGATCTTTAGTATAGTATAAGATCACGAGGCGGAGTCTAGATTAGTAGATCCAGACTCTAGCCTACAAATAGCAACATGGAAAACAAAAGTTACCTCCATGTGACGATTTCAAGGATAGATACTTCTGTAGGCGTTTCATTGCCCTGTCTCTAATTTTCTTTTCATTAGAGGCAAGTTTCTGAGCAAAGTGTACTTCGGCGGAGCCTTCCATCTTCTCCACGATGTTGATAATGGTAGGAAATGGTAGCATGGACCGGAAGTAGTTTTTCTCACAATGTTACAGCGACTTCGATGTTTATTCACGAAGTACGCTTTTCGTTTCGACCCAAATTGTTTCTATCCATACATCTACTACTTTCAATTGCTTCTAGATACTGTTGTAACAGAAAGTGAACGTAAAGGATTATTGTGGAAAGTAAAGAAAGCAGAATGCACGGTAATATCCCCAAAAAAAGCAGCAACACCTGGATCTAGTTGTAATCTCATTAGCAAAGGTGAAAAGATAAAACCTGTCCAACAGTTTATATAGCTAGGATATATGATAACATCTGATGCCAAATGTTCCACAGAAATTAATAAGACGGAGAATTACAATGGCTAAGGCTAGTTTCAATAAAATGAGACCTATCCTTAAAAATAGGAACATCTCAAGGAACACCAAAATGAAAGTTCTGAAATGCTCTGTTTTGTCAACCCTTCTACATGGCTGTGAATGCTGGACAATCACTAAAGACAGTGAAAATAAAATAGAAACAACAGAAATGTGATTTCTTAGGAGACTGCTAGCTAAGAGTATCGTGGTTGGAAAAGAAATCAAATGAGGTAGTTCTTGATGAAGCCCACGTGGAACGCTCAATTTTAAAAACCATCAGGAAACGACAAATGCAGTTTTTGGGACACATAGACATTTTTAAAAAAGGTCTTGAATATCTGGCTCTCACTGGCAAAATTGAGGCAGGGGAAGGCCCAGAACAAAATACTTAGGGAACCTAAACAAATGGGTAACATGGAAAGATCAGGGAAACGTAGCTTTTTTAGAGAGCATCCGAGCAAACGAATGAATGGAGAACCATGGTCGCCCATGTCTGTCGCAGATCAGGCACTGGATGACGATGACATCTACTACCAAACCACCGTGAGTTCACTTTTTAGTGGACAAACTTATTACAAGATATTGATTTTATAGTGAACACATTTTTTACTCTAGAGGTTCCCAAAACATGCGTTCAATAAGCATAAAGTCGCTATTAGAAAACAATGACAGGCTTTTAAAAGCGATATTGCCAGAGCTGTTAACTTTTTTTAACCTGTAGAAACCATTGACTTGGATTTTGTTTTAGTATAATTTATTAAGGAATTTTCTAGAATACAGTGTGCAGGTGTTTGAAAAAAATATTCATCAGTTAAGACAAATTGATATAAGTCATTGTGCCAACGTTGGAGAATCTATGTTCAATAGGAGATAATTAATGTATTTGACAATAAGTTACGCCACGAATTTTAGACACACTATAAAGTGGTTTCTTTTCCCTACTACAATAAAACGTCATCTTTGTATCACTTTTTAAAAATTACAATGAAGGCCTAGTATTGTTTTTTCTTTCAGTTTTAAAGCCAAAAGTCATCGGGAAGTTTCTCTGGCATACCTAAACTCCTTATTAAAAAACCATTGAAGTCTACCTGAATTAAACAACTGGGATTTGAAGTCGATTTATGTGCGATTCGACCCTCGTCCTTAACCAAGGAATGTGTTTACGACAATAAGCGGTCTTTACACCAAAAACAATGCTTTTGCGATATTTCTTGGCATTTCTTTTAAAGATTGAAACGCAAAATGGATCGAGTTTGGGTTAATCTATATTTTTGGAAGGCTAAACGAAAAGCTACTGGTGTGTTTTATTACGTTTAGAGCTCCAAATATTGACATAATAAAAAATACTAAGCTTACTAGACTCTATTGATAAATTATAAAATTATTTATTGTAAAGGATAAATGTCACTTATTTGATGGATCTACATCTTATACTTAAAATTGAGCTGTAGGCTATGCTGTATAGAAATCCAGCATTTTGTCATTATGACTTGAAAACAAGCCACTTTTTCATAAAGCAAAAATTTGACATGATACTAAAACCTATTCCATTTCTGAAATCAGCAACCCCAAAGTAACTTGGAATAATTAAGTCTTAAACTAATGTCGCAAATAAATGTGTGTTGACCAGTGTAATTATTAGCGCACGGTTTATCCTGAGACAGATGAAATTTTTAAAAACGGACACCGAGACCCGCATACAGATGGACAAACGTTCAAGATTGCACTCAGAAACAACTCTGGGTATTGCGCAGTGTATTAAACTATCAGTGCAACACGGCAGCTCTGCATACTTTTTATACTTACCTACCTACCTACCTACCTACCTACCTACCTACCTACCTACCTACCTACCTAC
>NW_004798352.1:75622-76871 GCF_000002075.1 Aplysia californica
AGCCTCAGATTAAATCCCTTCTCAACGAGGACGCACATTCTGGTCATATAACTATGCTTTAGATTTAGTAAAAGTTTTACGGCACTTGCAACACAATAAGATCATATACGTTCCGAAGACTAGTGGTGTTAAAAAAGTGTTACTAACACAAAAAAGGAGGGGAGATAAGGACAATACGGTAGACGTTTGACAGGAAAGAAGGAGCGATCCACACCAGAGCACCCGTCAACCGCCCACTAACAATGCTTAAAGACTCGCTGTTTAGTGGCACGTAAAAAAAGAAGAAGCATAAATTCTTTATTCATACAGGTTTCTATAATAAATCTGTTTTCGTCGTCTGAAACTTAAAAAGGCAAGCATCAACGTGCATAGAATGAAATAAGCGAATCCTTGTGCGAGGGGGAAGTAGGCTTTTGAATGCTAATAATAACCGCAAACACTTTTTTTTCGCCAGAATCGGTCTCATTGGCTAAAGCTGAAGACACAAGCCACCTTAATCTTTATTCCTTCTGTTTCAGTGAAGAATTAATATTCTCTTCTGCAAATTAATTGGTCATTGTCAAACATTGACGGAAGAACTATTATTTATTTTCATGAGCCCAAGCTTTTTAATAATGCAGTCGACTAAAACTGTTCTTAGCCTTTATATTATGACAATCTAGGGGGCAGGCTGTTTTGACTGTCCCTGTCAGGGCAAAACGGGTATAATATGACTGAGATGGAGTATCGAAGCAGACAGATGGAAATACTCAATAAAATAAACTTCCCAGCTTGAAATCGAACTCAGATCGGGCCCTTTCGTTGCCTAGAGGTTAAAATGTTCACCTCTCATTCAATAGGTCCTGGGTTCGAATCCGGATAGCGACGGAAATGTTCTTCTCTAAAGTGTACTCCTTTCACATCCTTTCCTGCTCTCTAACAATGTTCCGTAGTCTGTTTTCGTCTCCACTTTCTGCCCCTACCCCTTCACCTAATTTTTCCTTTCTATCTAGGCTCCTGACTCTTTCTGTAGCCTTTCTACTGCTATTCCTTGGCTCCTTACTGCTGTCTTTCAGCCACACCCTTAATCTTCTAGTAGGAAAGATCTACACCTAGCCTTGTCGGATATGGGCGAAAAATCTCGGAGGTATCGTGTTCAAGTTGCGCACGTTAAAGATCCATTGGAGGTCCAAAATCGATAAGAGTAGACTTCGGCCGCCACCCGGACAAAATTCAAAACTTCATGCCGACTGAAAATGTTTAATGTGTC
>NW_004798352.1:78364-79303 GCF_000002075.1 Aplysia californica
AAAATGGCCCAAAACAGACAGAGCTGGAGATCCTTTGTTGCTGCCCTAAACGCCAAATGGCGTAATGGGTAGTAAGTAAGTAAGTAAGTAACAGTATGGCTTCAGGCGCGAAGGTCGCCGTGCTTGAGTAAGTCAGACTCCCAGTGCAATTTTTTTACACGGCGAGCAATAATTTTACCCCCTCCCCCCCCCCATTCCAAATCAATACTATTAGGTTGCTTAAGAGGCGGAGAAAAGAAAAGTTTTATGGTACTTTACAAAGCAATACGGTCATTCAAATCACTGTCACTCGGCAACATATGCAACCTTGCACGCCAAGCTATTTCTCACACTCCCCGAGTCCTCGTCGAACTTTCCCCGAGCGAGTATTTGACTCAGCGACTCAATCTTCGCTCGGCGAAAATTTAAGCATATTTGAAAATTTCGCCAAGCTTTGCGTGTAATAATTTGGCACCGTAAGCATGAAATATCACTCGGAGAGAGAGAGAGGCCGATTGCTCGACGAAAGGTATCCAGAGTAGTCCTTGCTGAACTTACAAATTTTGTCTTTCTCGGCTTACTTCATTACTCCTGTATGTGTGAACACTGCATAAGTGAAAAGAGAAAAGGTGTTCACACACTAGGCTATAGCGAGACTGCGGAATAATTATTGTTGTTGTAAAAGATGGATTGCGACTTTAGAAACGAAACAATTCCGCCCTGCTTTTAGGACTGCTGTTTTCAGTGAACATACTACGTTGTTGTTTTAGTAAGAGTAAAGAGTTTTACGGCACTTGCAAAACAATTAGAGGTCATATAAACGCAAAAGATTAGAGGTGTTACAAGAGACGCAACAAACACTGAAAAATGAGGTAGGCATCGAAGTTTATTAGTAGAGAGCGGAGAGAGGCGGCCATGACAAATGCACTGTGAGAATAAGTCCACATGTCTAACCTGCCA
>NW_004798352.1:81553-83435 GCF_000002075.1 Aplysia californica
TATTGCCAAATAAACGACAAAAAAACAACAACATCCAGCCCCCCACCCCCGTAAAACGATAATATTGCAATTAAAACAACAAAACACCGCGACAAACAACAACAAACAACAACAACAACGCATACATAACTATTTCAGTCGATCCTGACCCTATATACCTACTTCATGTACCTTCCCCCTAGCCTACTGTACCACTGACCGCCTCGCTGCTTTGCTTCATCTCGGGGACAAATTCCCGCACGCCTTTCGTCTGTCAGCATCTGACGTTGATGAGCATGCGCGTCATACATCTTGTGTCGCGCGCGCTATAAATAGCAGTACCAAGGGGCGACAATTTCCTATTCAGCGGTTCCAACTGAGGTAAGGGGGACATGACTAACGTCACGCAGCGAGACAGTAGACAAGGTATATAACTCTAGGCAGACGCCAAGCTCAACCGTGGGGATCATTCTCAGCAGACGTCATCAGGCAAACTTCCCGCGGCAGGCCGCCGGAATAAAGCAAGGCTGCTCTACTTAGCGTTAGCTCAGGGAACAAAGAAAAAGAAACCAAAAAAAAGAAACAAGAAGTTTGTATAAAGATAGGCGAATGAATTGTTAGAACACTTTTCTGTAAGGGTACAAGAATTAGCACTAAATAGGTCTTGCTAAAACAGAGTGAGCGAGTTTTAATTCGAAACATTAACTTTCCTGAAAAAAATTATTCTTTATTTCCCCAAGGTAGAGTATCTTATTTTCTTGCCTTGTAAGGTATCGTAATTCCATGTATTGTGTCATGATGTATTGTATTTCACTACATGGTTTTGTATTGTGCGTTATTGTGTTGTTTTACAATGAATAGTACTGCGTGGTATAGTAAACAGGGTATTGCAGTTGTGTCGTTTTATTGTAATGTATTAATTATCCTGTATGATATGGTATACGTGGTCCTGTGTTATGTTGTATTGTATTATCGAAGTGTATGGTATGGTATTAGATCTATATTGCCTGGTATTGTATGATATGATATGTGAGATATTATATTGTATATTATGTTAAACTTCCATTTCAGAGCCCTAAATTCTACGTGTATTTCAGACGGAGGAGGGTCACGTGAAAATAGTTCTTTAAAATAATTTCTTCAGACAAATCAGTTTAAAAAAATGCCCCACATGGGACTCGAAGGATCATCTGCATTGCAGAACCACAAAAAATTACCAAGGCAATCAACTATTTGTTATTTTAATAAGAACATTTATTGGAGAAATCCCAGTTCTATACCAGTGTTAATTTTTTGTAGGTGTTTGTACGCCCCCATCAACACTGTTTAGATTATTCCGGAGACGGGCTTTGGCCCAACCTGTCAGGTCCAACCTGGGCCGAGAGAAATACAACATCCCAGTAGACAGGTTGAAATACTCTATTATTATGATGTTTTTATGGTTATATCATCGACTAGCTGGGTACCCGTTCGATGATCGGAATCAAAAGAATCGATTGTCAAGTCACTGGGGAAACAGCGCGCACTTCTTGTGAACAGAAGCCTCACTTGCTTACAATGGCGTCTTAGAAGACGGACTGTCCCAATATTAGATCAAAACGAAACTAAAGAAAAACTGAAGATTAAACTACATTGACTTTAGACTCCTAACTATAACTGTGCACCCTTTAAATGATTCTGAACCACCGTTAATTTTTTCAAATTCGAAAGTTGACTGGTTCGGAAGTTTTAGGCAACCAAAGTGACGAACTTTCACAAATAATAATATAGATATTATTCATTTTTATTTCCCCAGACAAGTAGCAATCAAGTACATCAGACGAAATGGCCCAAATAACGAAGACACTTTGTAAGTTGCACCTCACTTCTTTTCTCTCTCTCTCTCTCTCTCTCTCTCTCTCTC
>NW_004798352.1:84372-87613 GCF_000002075.1 Aplysia californica
CCCCCACCCTTAATCATCCACCCCCACCACCTACAACACACTGTACTTTATTCCCTTCCAGACTTCGCCGTCCTGACCCTCTGGAGCGTAACACAATGCGCCATCCTCCCAAACCCCATGTCAACATCCGGGTCAGAGATCGTTGACCTTTCTTTGCCGCCAACGTCATCAGGAGCACTGCTCACAGCCCCAGCATCCTCAGCTCTCACGCCATTGGCTGCTGTTGCTGCCGCTGCAGCTGCAGCCGGCAGTTCCGGAAGTGACGACACGATCAAGGACGTGGTGGATGATATGGTCTCCAAAGCTAATGACGCCGTCAGCGCTGTAGCAGAAGTAACCAGTGAGGCCGTGGAGAAAATCACTGACGCCGTTAGCGAGGCAGTTTCGGGCACTTCTGACGTCAAAGAGCGAATCAGTGACGTCAAAGAACGAATCAGTGACGCCAAAGAGCAAATTAGCGACGCAAAGGAAGCTGCGACGGAAGTTATGAGCGACGCTGTTGAGAAGATAACGGAGGCCAGCTCGGACGCCGTGGACGATATGTTGGACGTGGTTCAGGACGCCGCCGAAGATGCAGAAGAGATCCTCCAGGATGCTAACTCCGCCCCGGATGCTGACATCACGCACGAGATTCTTGACCACATAGACGACTTTGACGAGAGCATGGACGACTCAACGACTAGCGATGACGACAGCGCCAGTGACAGCAGCGACGACGTGTCATCTGTTTTGGACCTGGTCTCCGACTTCACAGACGAGATGGGACTGGGCTCACAAAGCGACGGTGGGGACGATAGCAACAACAGCGACGACGACAACAGCTTCAGCGAGGTGGTAGAAGAACTTCCTTCTTTCTTCGGCGGCAATGATAACGACGTCGACAGCTCCTCAGACGATGACTCCTCCTCTTCGATGATGAGCAACGCTTTCTCAAGGGAGAACGAAATCGATGACAAGCTGGAGTCTATGGTGCGCCCCTCCACCTGGTTCCAGTATCTTCTCAAGCACGACGAGCCAGATACCAGCAGCGAGGGCGGGAAGAGCGGGTCTGTCAGCCTGAACCGCTACCTGGGCAAGATGAGTCGTGTGCGGGGCATGATGGACGTCCTGGAGGCCAGACTCGCCGGCGCCACTGCCGTCTCCTCCGGTAAGCTCATTATTTTGTGTGGCATCTGGGTGAAAACAAACGCTCCTCAAAATAATGATATCAAAGAAATTGACATTTTATCACGCGTTGGGTAGTTTTTACAATTTTTATTTTGGCTCAACACCGCTTATACACCTCTAAAAACACATTTATGAACAGCTTACACTGAAAAATGTAAATGAAAAGCATAAAAAAACAAAGCAAATTGTAAACCTGCAGTTTCCGAGGACACTACACTCAAGATTTGGAAGTAAGATAACTTTTGCAGCCATTTTCTTGCTAATTTTACCTCTGACATGAGGCGGACCCCCCTTCCCTTTAAAAAACCCCACCTCAAACCCCCCCCCCCCACCCCGCGCTTCTGCCTTCTCTCGAAAATATTTCAACTTCTATTCGAGATAGACGAGTATATTTGTTCATTAAAAAATGAATAAATAAATGAGCAAGCTTTAAGTTTATATCAATAACATCATACGTCAAATTGTTTTTAAAGTAAAGAAAAGAAAAACAACAAACTGAGGAGCGCCTTATTCCACATCGATACATTAACTCTTTGCATACGGGGCGCTAGTTCGGACGGAGCAGGGCATTGCTCGGCTGTTTGCAGTCGTAACATTAATCTACAAAACCCAAGCAAATCTTCTTATCTATAATCAATCTGTACGTCTGTTGCATGGCATGTTCAATTTCACTCAATTGGAGTTTATTTTATTCGGATAGGTTCACTAGGAACGGGGGCACCGCTTGATTATTTACAGTTGTAACAACAATCTTCAAAACCCCAGAAAATTCACTTAGTCAAATTGTATGTCTATTGCGTAGGTCGTACGATTTGACTAAGTTTGGTGTTTATTTTTCTTTCTCCAAATATTACAGCTTGGAGTGGAAGTACAGGGAAGTTTGTAATGATAAAATATGTTATTAATGGCAAAATAACTGGCAGTGTACAAAGCAGGAAAAAAAACCCGCCCGTATACTAAGAGTTAAGAAATATTTTGCAAATATTTGGGTCGCAGTTTGTTCAGTCGGTGAAGTATGGAACGAATGGCCCTAGTTCGAATCCTCAATGCGGCGTTCTGAGCGTCGGTTGCTCTAAGGAGTTTTAAGGCCCTCTACCCTTAACTTAATTGGCTCACTTCTATCAGAGATGGGCGTTAATACCGAAGGTTGCAAACATTATAATTATAGTGTTGAGATGACGTCAAAACTATACAATTACCAATGGCTAGGGAAGGGTAATGTTTCACGGTACCACGGAGGCGGGGTTCTTCGACCCTGTCGATCAGGGCCGACCGGGGCTCAATGGAATTCAACATCATTAACAAATAGACCCCCCCCCCCCCCCCCTCCATTCTTACCCATACTCTGCTCGGGAAATGTACTCATATCTTCCGTGGGCAAAGATGAAGAGCTAAACATTCACACAACAAACACCGGTGTAAACTGTCCGAGCAAATACCTGTTATAAGATTGATGATGCCCAATTTTGAATGTTTTACATATACGCACATACTCTATTCTCCCCCTAGCAAAAGATATATAATATGATAATATTGATGAGAGATTCCGTATAATCTACATGTACAACCCCATAATTTATTCACACCCGAACAAAGGTCTATTATAATAATATTGATGTCAGGTTCTGAATTATAAATAAACACTCATCGTTTATTCTTGTCCGGGTAGATATCTGTTATAAGATTGATGAGTGATTTTAAATGAAGAGCCCTCAAAGTGGCGTCGATGACCTGGTAGTTAGGCGCTAGTACTATCAATCGTAAGGTTGTGGGTTCGAATCTCTTCAGGGATCTGGCTTTGTGTCTATGGGGCAGTCACTTTAAAAGAAATTTCCCCACTTCACCCTATTAGGATTGGTTCCTATCTACAGACAGTGACAGATTTTGTCACTTTGTTAACGTTTGAGCGCGTGCAATCCGCAGCGTGCACTGTATGCTTCCTTTGAATTCGATAATGTTTCTGAGTTTTTAAAGGGTCTGCTGGGATATTAATACATAGTTGTAAAGCACATAGAATGATAGAGCCTGCTGTAGAGCGTGGTTTTACGCTATTTATTATTATTATTATTATTAT
>NW_004798352.1:87882-88967 GCF_000002075.1 Aplysia californica
ATTATTATCTTATATTATTTTAATTAGTTTTATTATGACGTCATGACACAACATGAAAAGCGCGAGAAGATCAAGTGCTCTAAGCTAAATATGAAGGGGTTTCGGTATTTCTCTTCATAAAGTCGTGGATTTTTCCCCCCAGTACTTCCCATGAACTCCTCGAATGACAGCCTCATCAATTTTCCGAGTCCGAGCAAAGACTTGTGGTGTTATTGTGACTGGTAAACGTCCTAACATCTACGCCATAGATGCTGGTCTGGTTAATAGATGGTTCTCTCCCGTTCTTCCTTTTTTTTCCAATTCGGAAATTGGGACATCTTCAATTGCAACTGTGCCATACATAGTGCTATAATAATTTGTTCCAGTTTTGCCGTGAATTATTTTGTAAGCAGTGACTTCTTGTCGCCAAAAATATTTGAAAATGAAATTTCGTACAAAATGACATTTATAGTCTCAGGAACGCGCTCATTTTTAATTCTGAGCTCAAAAGGAACATTTTTTTCAACAGCCTTGATAGCTGTGACATACTCTCCTCAAAAGTCGGAAATTTGGGACGCGATAACATCGTTGTGGTAATTGTTGCTGCTGCTGCTTTTGTTGTTTTTGCTGCTGCTGCTGCTGCTGTTGTTGTTGTTGTAGTTGTTGGGGGGCGAACAAAGACTGGTTGGAAAGGAGAGAAGAGTACGGATGAATTGAAACCCCCCTCCCCTCCCAAAAAAAAAATGAAGGATGAAATAGTGAGTAGATCTAGGCGAAAAAGGTGATGTTCTTCCATCATTCAAGACAACACTAAGTTTCCACGACGGTCCTCGGGTCATGGGCGGCCATTATTTATGTGGTGTGCGCTTGTACTTTCTGTTTGAGTGACGGGCGTCTATCACTCTTCTGTCACCAGCACCATAGAGATCGCACAGACAGCTGTCAGGATGATGGCCGACATACAACTTAGAGATCATACACACACACACACACACACATGATATCTGCATTAAGATGGTAGACACAGTACTATCGAGATCACACACACATATAAAAGCAAGATGATCGGCATACAACACAAAGATCATACACACACACACACACAC
>NW_004798352.1:91407-94302 GCF_000002075.1 Aplysia californica
TCTCTCTCTCTCTCTCTCTCTCTCTCTCTCTCTCTCTCATACACACACACACACGCGCGCGCGCGCGCGCGCGTGCACGCGCATACACTCAACACACACACACATACACGCACATACATACACACACAGATACGCACACAGATACGCACACACACACACGCACACACATACATTAATGATTATTTATTGTTAGCTATCTAGATAGATGGAGAGTGAAAGAAAGACTTAGAGAGCGAGAGAGAGAGAGAGAGAGAGAGACAGAGAGAGAGAGAGACAGAGAGAGAGAGTGAGTGAGAGAGAGAGAGAGAGAGAGAGAGAGAGAGAGAGAGAGAGAGAGAGAGAGAGAGAGAGAGAGAGATGTATATATGTGTGAATACGTATATGGTTATGTGAGCATGTTTATGTACCGAAATAAATAATGTCTTTGCTACGGACCTGATATCTGAAGGCGAAAAAGTGAACAGTATCAGTAGTTTCTTCCCTTAAGAAAATAATAGGTGTTTTATGGCACTTGCTACACAATCATGATATAAAATTACCGCAGATTAAAGGTGTTACTGGATAGTAATAAGCATAGAAAAAGAAGGAGAGATAAAGAAAAAAACATTTTTGATAAAAAAGAAAGAGCAAAGAACACCAGACCCTGTCTGTTAGGGCCAACCTGGACCGAGAGGGAAGTAACATCCAAACAGAACGACCGCGATGCTTTTTTGGGAATCGAACCCATGTTTTCTCCGTGAAACGGCTAATCGGCGACTACAACAGACACCGGTGTCAAGTTGGCGTTGTGATATGTATATATTTTTTTTTTTGGAAAATAATTTTAATTTAAAAAAAAATTAGTTAAAAAAAATAATTTTTGTTTTTAAATTTTAAAACAATAATTTTTTTTTTAAATTTTAAATATTATTATTCATAGTGTTTTAAAACTTAAGGAGCTTACAATTAAGAATGTTAAAACTGATGGAGTATATAATAATAATAATAATAATATTAATAATAATAATAATAATAATAATAATAATAATGATGATGATGATGATGATGATGATGATGATAATGATGATGATGATGATGATGATGATGATGATGATGATGATGATGATGATGATGATGATGACGATGATGATGATGACGATGATGATGAAGATAAACAATTTATAATGAGAAATAGCCATTTGTAATACATATCCCCGCTGAAAAGGCTATTTCTATGCTCTCTATTATTATTACCCCACCAGACTATAGAACACCAATAATAATTCTCAGCTTCCTGGGAAACATACAGTGTATTCAGCTGATTAAGTGCCCAAACACTAACAAACTGACAAGATCTCTCGCTCACTCTATAGATGAGTATATGTGAGGCAGCGTGGTGGAATCAGGCTCTCGTCAATTTTTGGGCATGTAGAGTTATTGGTATCATCTTAAAGCTTGTTCACTTGTCTTTATTTGGTTAAAATAAATATCCATTTATCTTGAAAACAAGTTGAGATATTTGGGAATTAAGGAGGTGGGGGTCACCTGTTTTTAGAGGTAAAATTGGTGAGAAAATGGCCACCAAAGGTTAGTTATTTCCTTAGCTTAAAAGTCCTTGGTAACTGAAAATTTACATTTTTTGGACCTTTAATCAACGTTTTTCAGAAAAATCCCCACCGAAATGAGTTATTTAATGGGCACGAAAGGTATTGAGCCAAAAAGCAAAAAATTGATAAAAATTCACAAACCTGCGGAAAAATGCAAGTTTCTTCACTTTGATTATATAAATTTTGACGACAGCCTGATTCCACCATGCTGCCTCACATATGTATTCATTCCTCTTGGGTTAAGTGAGTAAAATTCGTGTAAAGTGCCTTTCCCAAGGACCCCACGTCGGACATCTGACAAGATTCGAACTCACGACCTAACAGTTGCCCGTCCGATAGCTTAACCACTGGGCCCGGACACCACAAAAATACAAATAAATAAACTGAATAACAAAATTGTCTAGACAAATTTTTTTCCAGGGACGCTTTAACTCATTGTTCAGCTACTAAATTACGTATGTATGTATATTTATGTAAATATGTATATTATATATATTATATATATATATCGCTGTAATCAATTTAAAAAAAGAATAGAAAAAAGATACTGGACTTTTGATAAGTACCGTATGACGATTGGATACCTCCGAGCCGTCGTGATAAGACGGAATAAGTGCCTACCTGGGCGGTATGAACCTAGATGAGTGTTAGTGTTTTGGGCCGATTACACAGTGTCTCACATGTTCGACTTGAGAGCACGTGTTGTGTTGCCAGCATCTCTCGAGGCGCAAAGATGAAAAGTATTTGATCTGCGTATTATTGTCTCACTCTCAAAAGTGGCAGAAGTTTATCAAGGGCCGCTAGCAGGCCGTCGGCGATGTCTGTTATCACTAATTGTGCAGGCTTATAGTTTTTTTTCCTTTTCTTTTCTTTTGTTGTTGTTTTTTAATGATGATGATGATGATGATGATGATGATGATGATGATGATGATGATGATGATGATGATGATGATGATGATGATGATGGTATTTTACAGTTTAAATAAAAACAACAACAAAACTAGGGACTTGAAAACAGTTGGTTGTATACGTGATGCAGCGTGATGGAATCAGGCGCTTGTCAGTTCTTGGGCAAGTGGAGTTATTGGTGTCATCTTAAAGCCTGTTCATTTGTCTATCTTTCGGTAAAAAAAAGTACCCATCTATCTTTGATAGAAGTCGAAATATTTGTGATTGAAGTAAGTAGGGCAACCTGATTTCAGAAGAAAATTAAGGGAGAAAATGACCGCCAAAGCTTGGTATCTTTCAATGCGTGAGAATCCTTGAAAACTGAAAATTTACATTTTTTGTACTTATAATCAACGTTTTT
>NW_004798352.1:94402-99000 GCF_000002075.1 Aplysia californica
GAAAATTTACATTTTTTGTACTTATAATCAACGTTTTTCGGGATATTCCACACAGAAATGTTTTTTTAAATGGACGTAAAAGCTGTTGAGTTTAAAAACGAAAAATTATATAAAAATTGCCAAACGGACAGAAAAATGCCAATATCTTTGATTTCATCATTTTGACGAGAGCCTGATTCCACCACGCTGTCTCACATATTTTAAAAAACCAGCACAAATGCCGATGTGGTTCATCAGTCGATAGCTTTGGCCTGCGCCCACTGTCCTGTCGTCGGAGTGGTGGACATCTCCCACGTCACGCCGCCCTCAACGACATCGTGACGTGCGCGCTCGATGCATCCGGCCTGCACTGCATCCTCACACCCTCCGGCCTCGACCATAGTGATGGCAAAAGGCCAGATGGCCTCACGATCTTTCCTTTCGAGGGTGGGAATTGCCTCATGTTGGACACCAATTTCTCCCATTCTTTGTCACCGCAGTCCATCATCTCCTCGGCCTCTGCTCCCGGATGTATCCCCAAGAAGGCCGAGGGAGCCAAAATTAGAAAATACGCAGACCTCAGAAACTGCTTTGTTGACTTTGTCCCAGTTGCCGTCGAAACATCCGACGCTCTCGGCCCCTTCACCACTCAGTTCCTTCAGAAAGTTGGTCGTCGGTTGGCAAACGCCATTAAGGGTGATCGACGGGAAATAAACGCCACAGGTGACCAACGGGAAATGGGGTGGTTGTTCGCGAGAACCTCTCTGGCGATTGTTAGAGGCAACGCGTTCTCAATATTGACAGCCCCACTGGCGCACAAGTGATGGATTACGACTCCCAGTACATCAATCGACAGGCCCCCACATGACACTGAATCAATCATCATAATAATCATAAATAAAATCATCACGTGATTTTAAAAAAATGAATAAATAAAAAGATAAAAAACAGGGAGGAAAAGATGGAGACATGAGTAATACTTGTCACTTTGAATTATGTCTTTCAGTCTGCCGACGGCTGTCGCTGTAATGCCTCTGGTAGTCCTGTAGACCACTTTCTTGCAGATACAGGATAGCAAGATAGAATGCTTCCAAAACTTATCTGCCATTACCAGTCTCTATGGCTGTTGACGCTAAACTGGGACTCTATAATATGTACCGTATGGAGCTGATGGGGTAGGCTGGTATAATACCTTGCCCTACTCCGGTCTCCTTGATGGAAATACTAGGCCGAGGTGGTCAAACGCTTTGGAAAATAAGTCCAAGCTTCCCTGCATGTCTGACTGCGCGCCTTTTGATCCTAATCAGATGACACCAATTTGATTGGAATGGTTAAGAGACAAAAACTATTTTAGGAAACAGAACCAAAAAATAAAAAATAAAAAAAATAAAATAAAAAACAAAACAGACTGGGTAAAGATGAATTAACATGTTCGAATCCATGTCAAACATTGGAATGAATTGTTTTTTTTCTACTAGAAGTCTTTTCAAAAGAAGAAATAACGTTTTATTTTTAAGATGGATGGTTCATAATAGTATTAGTAATTAGGAGTAGCAGGCCTACTACTAGCCTACTACTGTAACTCTAGCTACTACTATGCTACTTCTTATAGTAGGCCTACAAATGTAGTAGTAGTAGTAGTAGTAGTAGTAGTAGTAGTAGTAGTAGTAGTAGTAGTAGTAGTGTTTTCAATTATTAATAATTAATATTGTTTTCATTTAGCATTGATATGTTCATCATTCATCATTATATTATTATATCGTTATTATTTAGCATTGATATGTTCATCATTCATCATTATATTATTATATCGTTTTTATAATAAAAAATGATAGGCCTGACATAATAAAACCAAACAAAATGAAATCAGCCATCAAAGCTGCGCCGACTGAGAGTAGTTTTTTGCGTTTCGTTTTGTGTACATTTTTATATTACAAATTACACAACAATTATTACATGGAATGAATAATAATAATCGAATTAATTATTATAAGCATTGAGCACTGAGCACCAATGCTAAATAATAACTATGTTGAAGATTGTAGTTTAAGCAGTACTGTTCAAATAGAATCCGGAAGTTATTTATTAGTCTTTAGTAGTGGGTGGGTTTTCCTTTTGGCAAGAGATTGCAACAGGTCGCTGAGTGATTCATCGTCATTTGATATAGAATCCAGATCTAGATCTAGATCTCTATTTGATAAAGGTTTGTGTCTTTTTTTTATCCTTTGGGGTCAATGGTTGACAGAGAGACTGACTGTTCATTACACTATAAAATCTGTAGATCTAGATCTAGAATCTAGGTGTTTTGAAGACGAAGGTAGAGTCTGTTTCTGAACTCTCCGAGTGATACACTGTCTGTTTGGGCTTAGGGCCTTAGGGGCTCTCTTAACCTTCCCGTTCCAATTGTTAATTTGCCATGTGAACGTGAAGGTTGTGAGTGTGTTTTTTATTATTATCTTTGCCAGGGGGGCACCCCCCACTGTTATAATGGCCTGTGCGCATTTAATACGCACGCGTAAACACAGTGGGGCTGGATCCTAGCAGATCGGGTCAGCGGGGCCAAAGGCCCCATCGCGGCCGATGAATGCGCGGGGATTTCGAGATTATATTATGGATATAAAGGGAAGGGATGGCTCCCTATATAAGACGCATTGGGCAAAAAAGACAAAAACGGGCGTTTTGGGGTTTCTAGACTTAAAAAATGAATTGAGTTTATTGAGCGACCCCACAAAGTGCTAAAGTGTAACTTTAGCTGTTCGGGAAATTGAAATGAGAACTTGAAATGCTCGTTAAGGATTGCAAAAACATATTTACGGATTGGGTTGGAACTACTTTTTGCTCCAGGCTAAATTTAGCTGACTTGGGAACTCTCTCCGGAACTACTTCTGGTCAAATCTGTTATTCTGTAACTGTAATAGGAGGACTTCCGTATCGAGCGACCACTATGACTATGAGACAGAGCAGAATTGAGGGCTAGAGGTAGCAGATCTAGGGGTAGGGGTAGGGGTATTGAGGGCTAGGGGTAGGGGCAGATCTAGGGGTAGGGTTTGGGTTTGGGTTAGGGGTCGACCACTATGAGACAGAGCAGAATTGAGGGCTAGGGGTAGGGGTAGTACAGGGTTAGGGTTAGGCCTTTACTTTATTGTGTTTGATGGGGTGGTCACTCGTTACGGAAGTCCTTACAGTGGAAGGTAAGTTGTGAGATATTTCATTGAGATTTACGATGGTTAAAAGGCCGGGGTAGTTGTCATTCGAATAACCGCGAGTAAAATACTAACTATACACATTATTTGATTAAATGAGCTATTATAATGACTAGGGGATTCGAGTTGTAGTGATTGGTCAAACGCGTGTATGAATACTTGTTGGAGGATGTAAACAAAGATGGGGCATGCAGGGACATTCGAGTGGATTTTTCAGATTCTTTTGTTCGACTTTGGACGCAGTGAGTGCTTTTATATCTGGTTTAGAACTCAAATTATGTTTTTTGAATGGATTGTAGAAAGTGTTTTAATTGTTAAGTAAATAGTTTTTCTTTCTCATTTTGGAGGGAAATTAACACTTTTGATGGCGTGTATATTAATATTTTTCCCGATTTTTCTCTATTATTTCATTGTATTGACCCGGTCAGCTTGGATTTTACCCACAGTGGGTCCCCCAAAGCCAAAGTTCAATCCGGCGCCAAAATTCAAAAACATTTTTAATACAAAAAAGGCAGTCTAAAAATATTACTGGCTAATGGTAGGGCTCACTTAACTATATATGGCTGCTTTTGTCCTTAGCAATCACTTCTGCTACTGTTTTGTATGAAAACAAATGGGAAGGCAATTTCCAAAGAGCCCCATCTGTTTGTAGGCTCTGTAGGCCTGTAGATCTTGAAGAGAAGACAAGACTTCAGTTGAGTCAGTTCTTTTAAAAATTTCATTCAGATTTCATCCATCACTTCGAGATCATTTTAATTCTTCGCTTATTGCAGACAGACTTTAAAGTGGTTGGCATGCATGCCCTTTTGGTCTGCTTCTTTTGCTTGTTGTAAGATGTAGAATCTAGAATCTACTGTACTTGTATTTTTAAATTCTTACAATCTGTTTTTCTTCCTTGAGTTTCGTCTTGTGTTGAATTGAAGGCATTCTCCGGGTTTGGCCCCAAAAGTACTGGGGATATCGATACTGACTTAAATATACTCGGTGTCGATGTTTTATCGCCAAAAGTAAAAGAGAGCGAGAGATGCGCTGGCTTTTTAAAGTTAGTAAATTATAATCGATCCAACACTCTTGGGGCCAAAACCAGAGAATGCCATTTTTTGACCACTTTTGCGTAAAATTACCACTCTCTCTGTGATCTGAGCATTGGCTCACTTGAAAACTGATGTTGTCAAAAGTTGTCACTTTCTGATGAAACAATATCACCACAGCCCGAGATTAGAACTCAAGGCATGATATTGTGTGCATGGTATGTGTAAGGGGGTGAGTGGGTGGGTGTGTAAGGACAATAACCCCATTACACTTTGACTTAAGATCAGTAAAAAATAGTTTTTATATGTGTCACAATGTGGTGGAGTCAGGCGCACGTCAATTTTCTGGAGTATTATTATTATTATTGTTATTATTATAATATAT
>NW_004798352.1:99100-101178 GCF_000002075.1 Aplysia californica
ATATATATATATGGATTTATTGGTGCCATTTTAAAGGTAATATATATTCATTTGCCTAGCTTAAAACTGATGAAAAAAATATCAATTTATAAATCTTGAATGGAAGTATTCGCAATTGAAGGAGATGAGGTTGCCTGATTTCAGAAGTAACAATGTAACACCACCTGACTTCTTTCTTTTTAGCACTTTTGTTTTGTTGTGTTGCAATGTTAAACTCTGAAACTTTTAAAACTAAAACTGCCTGTCTGTCTGTCTGTCTTTCTTTGTCTCGCTCTCTATCACTCTTTCTCTTTCTCTCTTTCTTGCTCCTCAATCTCTCTCTGTCTTTCTATTTTCTCAATCATCTCAAACTGATGTACTCTTTATATATTTATCTCTCTATTTTCATCTTTGACCTCTGTCTCTCTCTCTGCATTTGTTAGCCATATATAAGACTAATATGAGAGAGGGACATTTTTATTTTTTTTTCAATTTTCTTATTTCTCTATAATATAATTTGAAAGCGGAAAATTGAGGAAGGGTTAGTGAAGTCACCTTATTATCTCTTACATGTCTGCTCGTTTCAATTTTAAAGAAACAGTTTGCCTTGAATTTTCTAAAATTTTCCCGCTCCAAAAATATTGCTTGCGCTCAGATACTACTACATCCCTGTTCACGGTTTAAATTTTGATGTCTTCTTTATGCCACAGGTGATCTCTGCTGCGACAATGGCTAAGCAACCGTACCCAAACCAGGGCATGTACCCACCTCCAAATGAAGCTCCTCCTCCGTACCCTCATCCACAAGGAGCTGCTGTAAGTTGGAAAGTCACAGTTTTGATATTCTCTACCATCTGTCCGTGGGACCGGTGTCTGGGGGGTAGATATGGCGCTTCGGAGTCGCGTGCTGAAGACCCAAATTCAAATTCCCTAAGGGGAGAATTTTAATCGAATATCTCGGTCTTTCTACTGGGATATGGTATCCATTTCAACTAAGGTAGGCCCTTACTTTGACGGTCAGGTTTGAAGCCCACCTTCTAAATTATCCAAATTATGTTAATGGGGGCGTAAAAACACCCAAACAATTTTAAAGAAATATTGTCAGCAGGTGACTAATCAGATCCACTGCACTGGGACAGAAGATACACATGATAACAAACCATCTACTGTTGGAAGGATAGGCATGTCTGCCGAGGTTTGCATGTGATCATTGTTGGGAGTATGTTTGGTTTTTCTGTTTGTGTTGGGATGTTAAACTCAAGTAGCTGGTGGTTGAAGGGCACCACTAGCTTGTCTTCCTTCTGTTTTAACTCTTTTGTTTCTGTCCCTCTGTCGTGCTTTTTTCCTACACTCAATGACCGTTATTGTTTTGATGTCCTTCTAATCTCTTTAATCTTGCAAACAAACAATTATCCAAACTAAATTAAATTAAAGTTGTTAATTATTGAGACAAACTGTGATGAAATGAAGTTATGTGATAAATTGTTAAAAAACCCACAAGAACAGCCGTGCAATGGCATATTTGTGTTTGTAAAAGTGCTTTGATTGTGATTTGAAACTTTAAAAAAAGATTTTTAGTTGTACTTTGATGGCACAAGGGGCCAAGAATGCAGAAATAGACACACAAAGTTGTTGGTTTAATATCAGTTCCTTTAATTTGATTGAAAATGTTTGACAGAGAAGTGAAGTTTCAGGGCCTTGTTGGATGCGGAAGTCCCAGAGGTTGAATAGCTAGATAGATTGCCAGATTACAAGAAGTTGCTACCAACCCCCCCCTCTCCCCCCTTTAATGTTAGACCCATTTTGGATTTGGAGTCAACTGTTACGTCCCTGATGCTTTAAGCCTAACTTCATAGCCTCCCCCCCCCCCCCCCTTCTCCCTCTTTCCTTTTTTATGTTAGGCCCACTTTTGAAGTAACCGTTTGTGTGTTTGATGCCTCTAAGCTCATACCCTTTCCTTTTATCCCCCCTTTCTCACACACACTCTTTGCAGGAGACCCATGTGTGAAATGAACGTTTTTTGTATAGTGGGGTGTATCATTTGAACAGCTCAACTAAAAACCTCTCTGTCTCTCTCTCTCTCTCTCTCTCTCTCTCTCT